>NW_010171182.1:68489-72096 GCF_000695765.1 Mesitornis unicolor
TTAAAACACAGCGATTATCAGAAGATCTTAAGCTAAAGTCTGGAGGAGATTGACAAGTGCAAAAGCACACATCATTCAGGATTCATTCCTCCAGGCGCTCAATCATAAACTGCTTTCTATTAAAAGAATGAAACAGAAGTTGACAACACGAAGACAGGAAATGGCATGGATAAGCAAAACAAATTAAGCCCAAATTACAAAGATATATACACATTAATAGCAAGATCAAGAGGAAGTGTGTCGGTATTTCTGTATAATTCTGAGAGGCCTACACTGAGAACACTTGGAGCATTTTTTTGAAGTTACCATGTTGACCTCTTTGTAAGCAGAGAGAGAAGCTGATGATGGGAGGGAGCGGGGCTTTTTGGTGGGTCAGCACCTCCAGCCAGGGGCAGGCCCCTGTGTCTGGGGATGGAGCACGGGGCCTCAGGACTCATAGCCAGAAGGCTCATTCCTGTGTTCCCGCAGAGGAGTCAGAATGTGCTGTGTGCTACCCGAGGTGCAGTGGTGTGACCTACAGCTTCAGGTCATGATGGTGATGTGAGAACCAGGAGGTTCTTTTGGGCTTTATCATGGGTTCACCATAAGGGAGATAGAGAATGAGTGTATTTATCTATGCAAGTCTTCTGCAACATCAGGGTACAGCACAATCAATTATATTCAAGATCTAGGTTTGAGTAGATAACGAGTAGTGTGCTAGTAGACATAGAGTAAGGCATGAATAAAATAAGGCACCTTTCTATTATTATTACTTCTTCTTCTTCTTCTTCTTCTTCTTCTTATTAGGAGGAGGAGGAGGAGGAGGACAGGTAGCTAAGATGTTAAGGAACCTGAATCTCCTATCTAATCCAGTCTGATTGATTTAAAGATCTAATCCAGTCTGTGACTGGTTTGAAATATTTTATCTCCAGTACTGGAATCAGTTTATGCCTGAAAAACAACACTTCCTGCAGGTTACATCCTGTAATCCGAATCAAAAGCGGTGACCAGGCCATGCTTCTGCTTGTTGTCAATGAGCAGTTTGGAAACTTAGTGGGAGGAAAGAAATCAGCAGCCACTGCAGCTGCAGGGGTAAATCCAATACCAAGGAAGTGTCGTAGGGAAGGGAGAACCGCTCTGTAAAGCGCTGCACGGCAAACACAGTACATGGCCAGGTAGAGAAGTCCAGTTTGTGTCATCGGGTCTTTGGGTTGCTCCCATTGCACAACACAGTGCGAAGGCCATACCTCTGGGCACTGACCAGAGTGAGGACCGATGGCTGAAAGTCGAGATCAGAGAGTGTTGTGCAGGTAGAAAGCTCTATAATGATGGCTTGTGACACTGTAGATTAAGTCTCAAATGATACCAAGTTTCTGGTTTTAGATGCCACACATTGCTGCTCTTGGAATCCACTGAAGAGTTTGCTTTCGCTTCGAGTTTCAGGATGTAGGTATGATAGGGAAGCTTTGTGTGACAAGGGCAGTAATTTGCTGAAGCTGTCTTCATTCCAGGATGGTTTTACACATTCCCAAAATAGTTCTGCAGTCTCCTGAAAGTTTAAGTGTCTTCGCTTGGAGAATGGTTTGCTGATTGATGGGCAAAGGAAGGCAAGCAAGGAGTTCCCAGCAGTGATGAGGGGATGGATGGGTAGGTGTCTTCTGATAGCCAGCTGTTGTCCACCTTTCTGTCACCAGCTACTCCTGAGATAACGAGTTGAAGCTGAAGAAGTGAGGGTGACACATTCTAACTACAGGAAAGCTTTGTACCCCCTCATAGCGTATTGACAGGGCCACTGAAGAAATTGGCCGTGGCTGGGAACACGTCTGCGGAGGGGAGCAGGGTCAAACGTAGGTGTCTTCTGATAGCCAACTGTTGTCCACCTTTCTGTCACCAGCTACTCCTGAGATAACGAGTTGAAGCTGAAGAAGTGAGGGTGACACATTCTAACTACAGGAAAGCTTTGTACCCCCTCATAGCGTATTGACAGGGCCACTGAAGAAATTGGCCGTGGCTGGGAACACGTCTGCGGAGGGGAGCAGGGTCAAACACACACGTGTTTCTGACGAGCGCGTTTCAGTAGAAAACTTTGGGAGAAAAGCCCGCCCTGTGGTTTTATCAGGACCTGTTGACAGAATCTTTGAGGAAATGGGTAACGCTGCTTTCTGTCAGCTCCCTGTTTCCACCAGTGATATCTGTGTAGGGTACAGGCTCCCAGTGCCTGCAGTGCTAGGCCAGGGCTCATCAAACAGCTCTTTGTCAGAAGGTTAAATGTGATGGTTGAAATCATCTAATCCAAGTCCAGACGTGCTTCTCTGCTACTCCTAGAATACACAGGGTAAAATAAATCAAATACATAATTTTTAATGTGGGGTTGTTGTTTTGTTTGCTGGGTTTTTTAGCTGTGAGACTAATAGCACTGTATTATTAGTGTGTCTCCTAATGGAAATACTAGATTTAGTACTTTAAAATGGAATTTTATTCCCGGGGAACATTTTCCAGTATCAATTCACTTACTTTTTATTATGTTTCTAACAAATCCTTGCCACATGTACTCATTATGTACAGATCTGATATTCCAATCAAATAGTCTCTTGTGCTATTTCATACCCTTTGCAGTGGTGTTTCCATTGACACAGATTAAAAGACTTGTGGGGTTGGTTTTTTTATGTTCTCATAGTTTGATTCAGAACCAGAACCTCTAATTAGAGATGTAGAAGTTCGTTTTTGACTAAGTGTCTGTCCTGCACTACAATAACAGTGAAGTATTTCAAAGTGCCTTCATCAACAGACAGCTAGAAATTAGCAGTCCTTATTAAAAAGAAAGGGATTGTCTTGCAAAGTATTTGTACATTTGTTGTAAAAGTACAGTAGAAGACTTTAGCAGCGTGATGTGTTTGTACAGCTGCTGCAACCACAATTTGGTGAAACGGGTTTTTTTCATAATACAACATCCTGTGATTTTCACCGATTATGTATTTTTAAAGTACTGTTCAATAACGCCACTTACGGGTGCTTATTTTGTAAATCATCTACATTTATAAATCGCCTTGTGATCCTACACAAAGTGAAGCTCTGGGAGTGTAACAGGTATTTATTACATGTTGTGCAAAGTCATCTTTCACCCACAATGTTCTGAAAGTCAAGGCCAGTAAAAGAGCAGCATCCTCTGCCTGCAGGGAGCTGAGTCCCCAACACAAGAGGTGACCTGGAGGAGTTAAAGAGGTGACAGAAGGACGTGTTTTGGCTGGAAAAGCCAGGACTTCATGTTTAATTTAAAAAAAATTAGACTTTCCATGTTTAATGTCAGGAAACAGCAGCGCGTTGAGATGTGTAATGGTGGAGTGCCTGCTGTACAGGAACATTGCACTAAAACATTCTTTTTGTTACTGGAGAAAAACAGGAGAAAAGGGCTAAGGCAGCAACATCAAAACCAAGACATTAGGCACGCACTGCTGGTCTGGCTAATTCTGGGGTGCTATTAGCAGGCATTAAGGCAAATCTATTAACATTCAGCATCAGCACAAATGCAACTGCATTCCTACTGTTCATGTTTCTGGTAAAATATGCACAGCGATCAAGGGAGGAAAAGGCCATTGGAGCCATTTGTGAGGTGGTGCAGCCTCAGTAG
>NW_010171182.1:72127-100980 GCF_000695765.1 Mesitornis unicolor
AAAGAAGTTTTAGGGAAACTGTTGAAGAAACTTGACTCAAAAAATGTTACTCAAGAAGGGAGCCAGATCTTGAATTCTAGAATCTGAATATTTCCACATGCAGCAGTTAATTATTTAATTTGTATTGGTGGCAGCTTAAATCCTGTCACTGCTCAAATGACATCGACTGCTGCTACAGAAATACACAACCATGGAGTAAACCCCAGATTGTTATTAAAAGAAAAAAGTGAACCAACTTTAAATGCTTCATTTCTCAATCAGACATTAATCTGGTAAACTGAAATATAACAGAAAAGTAAACAAACTGTTCTTCTTACAGAATCCTTCAGTTTATCGCTCAAAATTCACATTTGATCTGCAATGTTAATGTTACATTTGTGGGTGTCAGAGGATTTGGAACATTTTAAAGGTTTTCCTCTACCTTTTGACACATCTTGGGAAGGAATAAGGAACAAATGAAGGCAGCAGAATTTGGGAGCATTCAGCAGTCTTGAGCATGATGCCAGAAAGTGCAGGGTCTTTTAGGGATCACAACCAAAAGGTGCTCTAGAAGTCCACATTTTTTTCCCCTTTTTGTTTTTAGGGAGACATATTTCACACAAGAGCTGACTTTCTTCCAGGATGTCCTGATGCATTTCAGGGATTGTGCTGACAGCATCATAGGGACCCCAGAAACTGAAATCACCTTAGAGCATGGCACTGAAGTGATTGCCAATTTGAAAACGTTGGGAGAAGTAAGAAGAGCCTTTGGGAAAAACATTCTAATGAGACCCAGCGCACGCTGCTGAAACACAGCACCCAGTTGAGCCTCTTCATACAGGTTAATTGTTGACAGAGGGAGCAATAATTTGAATTATCACAATGTTATAACAGCTTCCAGCTGCTTGCCCGAACCTGCTTGTTGTCTGTGAGCAAAAAAAATATGTTAAAACAGTAATTTCCCTTTATGAGAATCCAATGTATAAATTTTACCACACAAAATTTAACTGTCAACTTGAACACTTGGGAGCCGAGCAGACACGAGGATGGTGGTGTTACTCTGTGTTGTAAGTGCGTTTGTACCAAGAGGACAGCCAGTCCCTGGCACAGGCTGCCTGGGGAGGTGGTTGATGCCCCAAGCCTGGTAGGGTCCAAGACGCATTTAGATGACACTTTTAATAATGTGCTTTACCTTGGCCGGCCCTGGAGTGGTCAGGCAGCTGGGCCAGATGATCACTGTAGGTCCCTTCCAGCTGGAATGATTCGGACTGTTCTGTTCTGACCCTTAAATAAAATCCAGATGTTGTGGTCAACTCCCACAAGCTCCTTTGACCACAGCCCTCAAGAGATGAGTGCTCTGGGTCTGGGAAGATGGAGCCATGGTCTGCACATGTAGTAACTTGGCTGACACCATCCCTTGGGAAGTGGAACTGTTGGGTGGGTGAAGCCCAGCAGTGGTTTCTGCTGGGGCCATTTCTCCCTTGGTTACTGGAGGCAGATTTGAGGTTTGGTACAGTCAGTACAACGCTTATCAACACCGCAGTGCGTGTCCGGAGGGCAAACAGCAGCAGAGATTTGCTCAGCCTGGGTACGGGGTCAGCTTTGGAACAGATGGGAGTGCTCCTTCGTTTTGGGTCACCTTCCCAATAGTGACACAGCGATGTGCTGCCTCGAGTGCGTCACGTTTTGAACAGCTGTTGAGAAGCAACGGCAATGGACAGGATAATGCAGAAAAGCTGTAAATGGGTTTGTTCCAGAAAACATTGCTAATTTTCACTTCTTTGTGTAGGTACTTAAATTTGAATGTTGCTTTCTTAGAGATTGGTTGATCTGATGAAACAAACTTAGCTTTGACTCGGACCGCAGAGGCCAACTCTTGCCTTATTTTATCAGTCTAAGCGTTCTAGTGCCAGAGTAGTGACCCCAAACCGTTCAGTGGTTCTGTGGAGACGAATGTGCATGGGTAACTTCTATTAGTACTGGCCAAAGAACGGAAAGATGTCATAAACATTTTCAGTCCTGATAATTTCTTTAGGAAGGATATGGCAATTCCTGTAGTTGTGGATTAGTTTGATGTTTTAAAACCTTTCTTGGGAAGTATTGTTACTCTGACAAAATTTAATCAAGTCTTTCAGTGGCAATATTGAATCCTAGAAGTTAGTAGTTACTGGTTACAGCTTGACTTCGTTAGTATACAGGAAAATAATTCTGTGGTGATTAACATCTATTCGCATCTTGGAATGCATTATAGGCTGTGAATTATCATAGAAATTAATGCAATCTTCTTAAAAGGGCTTAAAATATGGTAATAGATACAGCATACTGGCACCTGCAGCTGAAGGTACCAAAGTTATTAAAGTTGGATATAATTATATTTATTTTGCAAGCATCTAAATGAGGGGGAGAACAAGAAACAAATTTTAATAAGAATTAAAAGGATAGGCAGTCAATAAATTTTATTTTATTTAATAGTATATTGCTATTTCTGCTGGATATTAAATACTTTGCAAAGTCCATTTGAAAGTTCAAACCTGTGGCAGGCTGTGACATTCCTTGTGTTGACTTCATGTTGGTGAATGCAGTCACCTGGGTTGGTTGTGATTCCTGTCAGTAAATCAAGGAGAGAAATGTGTTTCACAGGTTTGCTTTTCCAAGGCTGCTGCTGCTTACCTGTGTGCTGTGCTGGTATTTTTATTTAAGGGTCACTTAAATTAATTCTGTAGCAGCTTGAAAACCAATGTGGCAGCAGTTTCCAGTCTGTGGTTTAGACCTGTGCAGATATCCTGCAGGAACCAGAGAGCACCCATGGTACCTGAGGATGAGCAGGGGAAATAACCTGGGGCTGATGTAGAGGTCCAGTGCTTTGATAAATAAATAACTGATCTCAACTTGACTTCAGCCCCCATTCTGCAATTGCATTAATGGAGCCAGCCAAGAGGTAAAAGTGCTTTTGTGCAAAAGGTTATGATTATTTCTCCATTGTAAAGGGAAATACATATATGTTTCTGTTGAATATCTGTGGCATAATGAGTAGATACCTCCTTATTCTTAGCTCCATATTCCTTGGATGTTAATCCCTGCCTGTCTCTGAGATAACAAGGAGACTTTCTCTGCTCCCTCCTCTGTTCTTTAATTTTTTTTAAGTGAAATGATGACTGTGGCTCATAGTGCCAAACAATGTGAAGTAACATAAAATGGGTAGCTATTTAGAGAGGTCTTCCATTTGCTTTCTGAGGAGCTGTTTTTTGGGGATATGTGTGTTTTGCTGGGCATAGCACAGGAAGGTAGAAGCATGCAGACTGGATTATCATTCATCAGTAGTTTTGTTTCAGTTTTCTCAATAGTTCTTTCAGCACTGGATGCTTTTAAGCATCTGTTGCTATTGTGTTATGATCTTCATGAGACAGAAAAAACAAGTTTTTACTGCATAGGAATGAAATCAGAATCTTTTTTTCCTCCATTTGGAATGAAGTTAAAATTACAATTCAGTCACTATGCAGATATCCTTGTCCAACTGTAACACTTAAGATTTACTTCAGCTTTAAGTTTGATGCTAAAAGTAGTGAAGGAGAAAATGGAATAAAAAAAAAGAAGGGATTAACACACACACACAACCCCCCAACCAGACAAAAACCCTAAGGAAGGTCTATTAACAGTGTAATTACTAATTCATTCAGAAATGAGAGCGTTGCTCTCTAAAGTGAAGTGACCAAATCCAGTAACTAACAGTTTGTCAGGGCAATAGTAGTGGTACTTGTATCTCTCTTTATTGGCTTTAACCTTTCCCTTTGTGTGGAACTATTAAAAATTAAAGGGGAAGTATTTAGAGCGACAGATTGATGTGAGCTCCTGGTCTGCACCGTTGTAATGAGGTCAAAGCAATAAAGAGTGGGAGAGCTCCTCGGGCCTGGCTGATGAACGGCTCTGCCACTGCTGATCCACAGGGCTGTGCTCGGGGCTGGCGTTCCTGCTTAAATACGAAAATAAAACCTCCTGCAATTAGGTGCTGCTTGCGTGATTTACTCTTTCTCGGCAATAGCCATGCAAAGGTATTTGGATTAAAATACAGCCTGCTTGGCTGGAGGAAGATCAAAGGGGTTGGATTAGAGAAAACGTTTTTAAGGTGTGCTTGATTTTAAAATAAATAAAACACATGTGCACATGTGTGTGTAAATACATCTGAGTGTTCAGGCATGTCTCCAGTAAATGGATCCTTAATCATTTGTGGGGAAGTTGTGATGAGAGTTCAGCAGTCGCTGACTGTGCTGTTTTCCTAATGCAGGGTTGCACGTGGTGGATAACTGAGTGGTAGTGTTAGTGGAAGTGTGGACAGTAATTATTGCCTATTGATCTTCCCTGAGTGGCTTCATTTATTAGAGCTGTTTGTTTTACTTGTTTTGGCGGAAAACTGCAGTCCATCAAGCTTACAGCTGTAAGAGAATCCTTAGGATTTCTTGGTCTTATTTTAGGCCTTAATTTTTCCATTTTTCCTTTTGGTCCATTTTATTCCCTTGAGAAATATCTGAAGTAAAAACCTGGATGTGGACAAGCAGCGAGTCCCCAGGTTCACATCCACATTTCATAGAAGTGAGATAGATACAGATATATAGGTACACACAGGGAGCTGCAGTACCTACAGCAGAGGTGGTGAGGAGCTGTGTGATGCTGACCCATTCCTAGGAAAGCCAGAGCTGCCCAAGAGAGGAACACGGCTCCTCCTGCACCTGGGAGCACTGGGAGTTGTAATTCCCGTGTGGTTACCTTCCTTGCACTGACAGGACCTTCACATATTCACAAGGGAAAAACCATCATAGAAGTAAAATAGGTATTACTTTCTGTGACAAACAGCTGGGTTGCTGGCCTGAAAGTTTTATTAACGGCTCACATTTATATATTTTAATGATACTTTTAAAACAGTGAATTATGAATGATTGGAAATACCCTCCAGCTTAATCGAGAACCATTATGTCTGGTAATTGCCAGTGATTTCAGAAACAGCCGTTGTTCTCTGGCCTATTAACATAATTTGAATTTTTTATTGCACTTCATAATTACCTGCTGGAGTTAACAAACAGGCCCATTCCCTGTGATCTTTAAGAACAGAAGGCCCAGATGGACTGGATCGTGCTGTATTGGTTCTGTTACCCCAGTGTTGTACATCAGTTTTTGATGGGATCACGGCTGGATAGAGGAGTGTGGGCTTTCTAGTTTTCACTTCATTAGGTGGAGATAAAACGGCATCTTGCCTTTTGCGTTCAAAAAGTTGTACCAAGAAATTAGCTGGGGAGAATCACGTTAGCGATGAGAAGACAGTCTTTGCTATGAGCAAAGAGAAACAGTTCATAGCAGGTGTCAGGGTTGGCTTTGTAGTTTGGTTTTGTTTTGGAGGAAATGCCTTTCCAACAAGCTGTCTGTAAGCCTGCACACCAGACACGAGCTTTCTGCACGCTCTGAGGAGCTGCGGCGGGCTGGGAGGACCCTAAAAATGCCAAGTGTGCCTTCAGCAGTGGTGAAACTGAGATTTGAATAAGCCCAGAGCTTTCTGAGGATGAAAATGGCTTTTTTTTTTTCTTCAGGGATGTTTGATTGTTTGTGTGAGATGGAATGAATGGAAAATTTCTTAGTACGTAAGTCTTCTATCATTGAAAATGATGGAATAAATGTTGTATAAGTGTGGTTCTTCGTGCCTTAGTGTGGGAGGCGTCTTTTTGAAGAGTAGGCAGGAAAACCACCCATTCTCTTGTGTCAGGAGTTGAGTCTACACCAGGAATCTGCAGTTGCACTGCCTTTGTGATCACTTTGATTCTAGTGGCTGTTGTTAATCAATTAATTGATACTTGCATCATGTCTTAGTCAGGTTGACTGGTTTTGCCTTGAGGGAAATCACTTTTCCTTATACATACTCCTTCTGATGAGTAAGGAGAAATGTCTTGCGAGGAAACAGGTGAAGTTAGGGTTAGACATCACGTATCCTATGTGCGTGTACATGTACCTGTGTGCATGTGTATATTGGTGTGTTTGTGTAATAGCCACATCTGTGCTATACGCCCAACTCTCATATATGACATGGATTTTTTTTTTCTCTCTTGCAGCAGCCTAAGAGGTAAGATCCTTAAATTGAGGAAAGCCTCAGCTGTGGTGGTAAACAGCCAGAGGGGTTTGCTGCTTTTGAGACTAATTTTCTAAAATCTGTAACATTTCTTGTTTTGTACTTAAGCTAGTAAATGCTTTATCCAAAAGAGACTGAGGTACAACCCATTTGAGTTGTACTGTGCATTATGTTGGCCAGAAAGATTGCTGTAAGGATTGTTAAGTACTGCACAGGATAGGACCAGTGATCGTATATGCCTTATAACGTGCTGGCTTTGTTTTCAAGCTGGTCTTTGACTCCATTATAGGTTTGGTCCAGATTCTATCATATGTGCTGTGGATTGAGGAGCTATGAGGTCTCGTTAAAGTACTGGCAAATGAGCAGGGACGTTCCTGTCGTGACATTTTATACGTTGTGAACTGCAGGCAAATTTGAGACCTTTACGTCAGGCATCCTTCATTAATAATGTGAGCTCTTTTTATGCTTTTATGATAGCTGTGAGTTGTTGACCTGAGATGGAACTGAGGATTTTTTGACTCTTTCAAACGCAATTAATTTTCTAGTGCATATATATAGCAATTTAATTTCTAGCATATATATATTATATATATATTTCTAAATATGCATAAAGTAACATATATATGCTGTTGATCTGGGGGAGATGTCTGACGCCTTTGCATCATTTAAAGTTAGGGAGGAGGAATGGATAATCTTATTAATAAGAACAGCAACAACTGAAGACATGGCCACTCTCTTTATTTCCTTGTTATTAAAATAATCTATCCTCTGTTTCTCTTATGAGATATTTATTTGTGGGATCTCAGGATTGACCTTCCTTGCATTTTCTTTCACTGCTGTTGTGCGTCACTGGAGTTAGTGTGTGTGGATCTCATAAAGAACAGGATTAAACAGGATGAACTGTTGTTGTTGCTCTGTGTAGCTGTAGCACAGAAACGCGTGCTTCAGGTGTCTGTGCCAGATCTCATGGTTAATTCTGCAGTCGGTGGTGAACCCAAGAACCGCACTGGAGGTGTGCGTGGAGGAAGTTACGTAGGTGGTGGTTGTCAAATTGACTGTAGTTGATCTCCTGTTTACCTTAAAATTCCAGTGTAAATGAATATTTCAAATTATTATCCCGAGTTAAGAAGTTCAGACAAGTTAGAACTTGCCTTTTATGGTGTGTGGATCTGACTTCAAGCAAGGATGAAAAGGAAATAACCCCAGATTGCTTAAGTACTTTCTGATGTCCTCTGTCTCCAGTGGTAGACTGAATTTTGACAGTGAAAGCACATACAGTCATATTCACTTCATCTTCCCTGACTGTTTTCTCCATAAGCCTTTGTGAGAGTTTAGTTATGACTTACAACTTGAGCATGGCATTTGGGAAAAACACAAAAAGTAGTATAAATGTAAATGTGAAAAGCTACAGCTCATTCTGGTTTTGAAATTGTTGGTGTGAAAAGAACTCAACAGTGTTTTATTTAAACAAGGTCTGCTTCAACCTTGATTGACTTGCAGTAAATTGCCTGGTACGAGAGGCAAAAGGAAGTGGATAGAAAAATGGCAATCAGCACCAAATGTTTCCCGTATTGATTGACAAGCAGCAGAGATGTGCTGGAGTAAGATAAATTGGCTAACAGAGCCCATCTTGACAGCTCCTGAGATGGGAAAATTGTTCCTGTTAATTTGCTGCTGGGACCTTGTCATTTATGGGGACGTAGATTTGAGTGCCTTTGCTGGTGTAAACAAACTTTGGATTCCTGAGGAGCGTATTTCAGCTTCGGTTGCTTTAATTCTCTCTGTCTGTGTGTTTCTGAGCTGTAGTTACAAAGTGCTTTAAGTTCAGAAAGATGAGTGAAGCTGTCATTAATGCAAAGATATCATTCATGCTGAAATACGGAATAGCACGCTCAGGCTGTTGGGTACCTGTTTGATTTGTCAGTGCGGTTTTTACTCTACCTAAAGGTGTAGAGCAGAGCCCGTGTGTTTTTAGAGGAAAGATTGTGTGTCTTTATTCCCTCATTCTGGCAAATTTAGCTGTAATGAAAAGACTTCTTACCTTTTTAACATATCTAATTTTGTGCTAGCAAGTGCCTTTTAATCAGGTTCCAGGTCTCTTAGTACAGCAGAGTGAGACTCCCTTTTCCATACAGCAGTCTTCATCTCTTTGATTTCTTTTCATTAAAAGGAAATTTTATCTTCTTAATTTCCTGTACTGTTCTCCTAGAGTGCCATTAATTATAGCAATACACAGCAATGCTAAAATAGTTAATAGCCTCATAGCTGTTGTGTTGCAGTCTACCATTCAGAAGGGCTTTATTTTGGCAACTTTTCACATGAAGTGGAATCTGACATGAACATCACTTGAGAAATCAACATTTTCCAGCTTTCCTGTAAGGAAAGTGAGCAGGTTCCAGTGTTGGTTTAAGCGTGGCCCACAGATAGTAAATGATACTGTCCTTTCTTCTGTAAATGGTATTCTTTTTCTTTATTTGAGTCTACTGAACTCTTAACTGGAAATCAACTTTCTAAAGATGGAGATGTTTCAAGCCTTTCTCAATACTGGCGGTGAACAGAATGTTGTCTTAATTGCACATTTGAAGCGGTTTGGTAGTGTTGTCCCCACCCTGTGTTTGGATCCTTTCTGTGTCCCATGTGTTCGTCAGGGAGCGCTCGGCTCCAGCTGAAGAGCCCAGCTCTGCTCTAGGGCTGAGATTTCCATCCCCATTGGATTTCAGTTGCGGTTCGGGTGTGAGACGTGTTTGTGGAGCTGAGCACATGGAGCATCCTGGATCCAGCGAGCAGCAGCTGGGACTGCAGGCAGGAACAGACGGCTCTTGGGAAGCTGCTCTGGGTGCAAAGGGTGAAATCCTGCCGTGCTGAAGGCAGAAATACCATTTGCATTGACTTAGGTGGAGCTGAGATTCCCCCGTGGGTTGCTATCAAATGGGGGAATGTCTATTCCTGAAGCAGGAGTCGTTACGGGTCCTGATGGCTTCCTGTCAGGGCGCACAGATGTTCAGCTTCAAACATCACAACAGCCCGAAGCATTAGTAGTATTTGTTGAAGAAAAAAGAGGTTTAGCTGCCTGAAGACGCAGACAGACCCGGGGAAGTTCAGTGCTTTGGACGATCCTGCCCCTGACAAATCCAACCAAAAAGCCTTGAGTTCCTTGTACACCCCAAACCAGATTGGGTAAGGAATGCAGGATCGGATCTCAAGAGAAGAAATCGGATGAAGCAAGAAAAATGTACATATCAGGGTAACACCATGCAAAGTATCAGTATCAAGAGTAACAGAAGATTAATTTCCATCGTACCAACACTCATCTTACTGCACCTCAGTGTCTCCCAGCACTGAAATATGAACGTCTCCAGAAGGTATCACAGCAGATGGTTATCGCTAATTCAGAATTGTGTTCTACACATGTTTAGAAAGCAAATAGGAACGCTGTATTCAAAGTGTAGGTGTAACTAAGAGAAGTAGACTTAATACCCTGAAGCAGAAATAGCCAGAATAGGGCACTGGCACCACACTGTATGATAGAGCGGACTTTAACCATATTATTTAAACTATTTAGCCGTGTTAATACTGACTGTGTGAAGCCTTGTATTCATTTCACATTTGTTCACCAGAAATTAGAGCTGCTTTTTTAGTAGATTGTGAAGAGTTAACGCAAGCCCTCTAATGATTATCGGCTCCCACCAGTGAGTGCTGTCTGTGTATGGCTTTCACAGGGTTTGTTCAATAATTACAGGTTGGCGTTTTCTCGTGTTTGTTCAAGACAGTGTTATTTTTCCCACCTATTAGCGACTCCAGGCACTTGAATCACCAAGTGTTGCAATGTTCCTGGAAATAAATCTCTCTGCTAATAAAGCCAGCGTCGTTCAGGAGGACGTGTCGTGGTGATAGTGCGTGAGCGGCTGTTGAACGGTATTTGGGATTTCAGTGACAGGCAGCAAAGGTGAACAGGAGGTGTTGGGGTGGAGGAAGCAGGTTTGTAGCACAGTGTGGTCTGGACTCTGCAGCACCAGAATAAAGATCAAATCGAGTACTTGTGGAATTATCTAAGGAGAGAGATTTCATGGGGTGCCTGGTAATTACCTACCTAGGGCCTAATTACAACCCTTTCATTAGTGCAATTCCCTGGCATGAATCCTTATCTCATAGGATTGATAAATAGGAAATTTTCATCCTTCCTGATTTTGAAAAGCTGCACATAGTATTAAGTTCCTATCAAGGTGGAAATTCAGTCACGTAGGATGGTGGTTGTGAATCTTTCAATAAGTTTCTTGTAAATACATTCCTATTGTAGAACGTTATTTTTGTCCCACACGGAGCAGCCGGTGGTTGAGTTGTACCCATTTAATGTTCGTCATGCTTAGTTCGGTAGAACCTGGTTTAGGGGAGTTCAGTTAATGCAAGTTTGTGTGAGTTACGCTCATGTGGGTTTGTCTTGTTTTGTATTCTTTACTGGCTAAATCAAAGGTACAGTAAGATTAGAGAAGACATTTTGACTTTGAGTGATGGGGAAGAATCACTGAAACAGATGACTGTTTTCCAGCTATGGCGGTATCAAGCATATGCCAAGTAATCAGCTTGCCAGTGTAATGTGTTCATGAAGGAGGAGAGTTTTCTAATCTTATTCACTGATGTTTTTCCCAAGACAGCAACAGCTTTTATAAAATGAGGCTTATAACTCCTCATTACAGAATCTAATCTGCCCAAAAGACATTGAACAGCTGCAGAAGCCCAACATCTTCTAGCCGGAAATTGTCTTTATTATTTATCTTTGTTTAACTAAAAAGGAAAGGGGCATCAGATGATTTAACAAGACAAGAATTGAGTGACATTAGCTTTTGACAGCAGCAAATTATTCCCTTACATACTGAATTGGTTTAGATAATTTTTAAGTCATGACTGTCTAGTTATTTTTAATATCCAAATTCCATAAAACTTATATACTTTGTAGATGGATTGCTTAGGAAAATTAATTTAACTAACACTGCGAGTCAGAAGAGAAGTGATTGATTTCCAAGTTAGCCGTACTCTTCTGCAGGGATTTCAGTAGTGACAGTGCCTTGCCTTCATGCGGTGGCTTTCGTATTCCAGAATGACATGTGCGCGATGCTTCAGGAAATACTAACCACGTTCAGAGATCAAGGGGTTTAAGGAAGATAAAACTGGGACAAGCTTGTAGAATGCATCCACAAAAAAAACATGGGGACCAGAACTTGCTGGTTCTTCACTCATCCTCCTCCTGTTATCTGCAGTTCTCAGGCACGTCGATGATTTACTGTGGCCGGATCTTTTTTGGCATTCTCCTGTAATTGTTTCAGGGCCACCTTCTGTCTTTCCCTGGTATGATATGATGGTATCAACTGCATCCTCAGTTGCCCTGGCTGTTCTTTTTGAGACAGAGATACCTAAAGATGTCAATAAACTGCTTTGTGCAGGAATATCATACCTTATTTTCTCCTTTGAGTCTTGTGAAATAGACTCTGTAAAAACACTTTGCTTAGCCTGGCTGGTTCTGTTAGTTTGTTGCTCTCAGGGAGGTGGGAGCTTCTGAAAAGCTGGAAGTCCCTTGCTTCAGTATCATTCAAATCGTGCTTTAGATCTTTTTTTCCTATTTTGAAGCTGTTTGCCTTGGAGAAAAAAAAAACACAACAGGAGTTTAGGCAACAGAAAGCAACTCGGTGCTAAAGAAAAAGCTCACAAATTGTCTGATTTCATTCCCTTTTTCTTGTATCTTTTGTTTAGGGCTTTTTGTTTTGTAAATGCAGTCTGATGGATGAAGGGGTAACTGAGTCCTCTCCACAGCCAGGCGAGGGCTGTGGGGCGGGATGTCCAGGCTGTCTCCCAGCACAGCCCGCGTAGCTCTGGTGGTAAATGACTTTCTTATCCCCTGACAGTTATGACAATGTATATTTGATTTATTAAATACGACTCTGCTTGAGAGTGCCCAGCCCTTTGGCAAAATGTGCTTTGCACAAATACTTAGTTTCTTGTGGAAAGTTGCTATTCTGGAAAGGAATTGCTGAATGAGTCAATGTGCTGTACCTCAGGGAGGTTCCACCTTCATCAGCCACCTGCCTAATTTAGAGTGCTTTGCACTGCAGAAACATACATCGTGCCTTAATTGTGTTGTTTCCTGACACATTCAGCAGCATTTCTCTGTGAAGTGAAGTGAACATTGCTGAGGATGTAGGTGCTTCAGTGGGCCTGACCTGGAAATGCAGTGAGAGTGGGATGGTGGGGGTATCCCTGTGTCCTGGTTTGCTGGGTTTGCATTGTAGAATTCTCGTTTAACGTTTCTGCAGAGCTGGATTTTGGAGAAAACTGCAGCGTTCGCTGTAGTGAACACAGGTTGATATTAGAGATATTTCATCATAGCAGCTGGTGAGAGTTTTGTTTTAGGTTTGTGCTGGGACTGTTGTGGTAACACATGAGCATTTACATATCTCAGGGTTTATTTCCCAGTCTTTTGCCAGCACCTGTGGTTACAGTTTCTTTGGGGTTTTTTCCCCTCCTTTCTGTACAAGAGGATGGGGAAGTGAGAGCTCTGGACTCTGGGACAGATGCCCCAGGACAGAAGATCCGGGTGTGACCCAAGAGGGCCAATGAAGATGGGTTCTACCCTGCAAACATCACACTCACTGTAATGTGGGGAGTTTTCTGGGGATGTCCACTCGCCCTTCGATCCCTTCCTCTCCTTTTCCTTCTCTTTGATGATGGTGGCGTGTCTCAGTTCCAGAGCCTGTCTCTTCCCCGTCACATCTCCACTGGGGCACACCAGCAGTTGCTGTTTGTGAGCCGAGCATAACTTGGATCGCTGTATTATCACTGTTCTGTTCTTGTTGCAGTTCGTTGGTGGTATTACCATTTAGGTTTGGTATATTTTAATTACTAAGCAGTCTTTATCTCAACTAGATGAGTTATTTCATTTTTACCCTCCCAGTTTCCTCCCATCCCACCACGGAGGGGACAGTGAGAGGTGCTGGCCTGGTTAAAGCACACCACCCCGGCAGCAGGGCCTTTCCTGGGCTCCTTGCATCCATTCCACTTTGCTTTCCAGCTCTGCTTCCTAACGTGAGGGAGAAAAGGAGGAGAAGATCTGATCCTTCTCTTCTATCATCTCCAGTTCATGTCCAGCCATTACTGGAGAGCCTTCCTTGTATAATTTCAGTAAATATGTACAACACGGCAAGTGCTGCTAATGATATTCTTCATCATTTAAGTCACTAACATAATTTTATGGGACTTCTTTATATAGAGTTCTACGCTTTGTACTGATGTAACATGAATATCAGATTCAATCAGTAAATGTCAAAATCCTAATTGCCAATTAAGTGTTATGCAGTTTCTGTTATGATGCCATCAGCTATGTAGAACTCATCTCCTTCTCAGTCCTTACTTCCCCAGCTTCCTGCGTTCATACTTGAATGCTGCTGCATCTTCCAAAGAGTTGCTTAAGGAAGATCAGTTATCCTAAAGCTTCCCTTCTCTCAGCAGTCTAGCGTGTTGAGGATTGCAGAGGGCGTCTTGGGTTGCGTACATCTTCTCTATGTGAGTGCTGGTCCCTATGACCAGAGCCGCAGGATGAAGGCATATATAACTTTATGGATAGCAATATATGTGACTAACTGTACTTGCTACAGATCATTTAAGTTTATTTTCTGCATGAATAGCAGGTAGCTTAACTTAGCAAAGTACAAAGTGGTTCTATCGTAACATCTTGATTATGAAGAATGCCAGCTGTTTAAAGCTGCTGAAACTTGATTTTGCTTGTAAAAGCCTCTACACATAAGATGCCTTCATAAACGTAATTTATCACTGAAGATACACTGTTTAGGTATGTGAAATTCTCAGTGTGACATGCTGAAAGTGCACAGGTTGAACAGTCTACACAGGTTTTTGCTGCATGTGGTAACCTTAGACGTGAGATTCTCCTGCTGGGAAGAGCTCGACTATTCCATTGCAGGTACAATAGGCTTTGCGATCTGTATTTACCACCTCTAGGATTCAGGTTTCCTCTGTGATAACAAGTTTTTATATTGAAGTTGATAATTTAGGAGTGTGGGATGGCAACAAACAAGTTGTGAACTTCTGCTTGACAAAGTCAGTGGTAAAATGGCTATTTAAGAGTCTGGATTGATCCTTTCGCCCTCTTAAAATGATCTTTTTGATATCTGTCTAAAGGTGTGTGGGTAAATTTATTTAAATATTTAACTATATATACAGTTATGTTTCTTACATGATGCTGGGTAGTAATACTGTCCTGTATGGCATGAATTTTGGATGTCGGTTCTATGGCAGATTTCAAGCCTTAGGGACTTAGTGTAGCAGTCATTGAGGAATGGTTTCATAAATGTTCCTGGGCTGATGAAGAAAGATGTGACTCTGTTAAAAAGAAAAAAAGGCAATAATAAAAGTCTGTGTTGTCTGCTGTGTAATCCTAGGGGGAAGGGGAATATGAGTGATAAGAGGGTTAAAAAGGCCCTTGCAGAATAAGGTGCCTTGTAAGTCCAAAGCTATCCCAATCCAGAATGTCCTCCAGAAGGAGAGTATCAAGTTTTTTTCCGTGACTGTAAGTAGTAAGATAAGATAGAGGTGAGATGGAGAAAGCAATGAGGGGAAAAAAGAGAAAGGAAAAAGGTTTTTTTTTTTGTTCATCCACTTGCTTTTTTTGAAAAATGCCTTAGAAATCTGGTGTCTGTGCGAGTCTTTGCCACGCATGAGTATGTGCGGTATGAACATACATATGAACAGATATTGGAAGAAGAACTAATATTAGTTTTTACTATCAATATTGTAATATATCAGCTCTTAGACTTTGGTTTCCCTTTCTAGCATTTGTGTCTCTTATGTTTCTTTGGGTGTATTACAGAGTTGCATTATTGTTGTCAACGGAAGTAAATATCCATTACACAGGGTTGCTGTCAGTGCACAACCAGATAAAAATCTTATTCACAGAAGCGTTATCACATTAATATACAAAGAGTAGGCACAAATTGTATGAAATGCTATTTACAGAGTGGATTTAACTTTTGAAACCAGCAGTGTGACAGAATACTGATGTTACCGCACATCGCAGTATGCTTTACAGCGCTGTAGGGAATTGCAGGTCCTCTCATGAAGTCACGGCAATGTAGATTCGCTTCAGGAGATGGGGATTTCAGAATACAACTGTTAAGGTATCTGCGGGCACACGAATGGGTCTGGTAAGATGCTCAGGTTTATAGAATCTGTAAAACTTAGTCTGTGATTTTAAATGGTACAATAACACATTAACTTATTTGACCAACATATTGGTATTCAGCAGTATGAATCGTATCCATTATTTCTAATTTGAGAGTATATAGTAACAAATAAATTGCATTTATCATGCTCTTTATAGCCTAACTGCGTACGTTCAGTTCTCTTCGGTTTCACAACCCGACTGTGGCACTGCAGATAGTTACCCTTCAGATTAATTTCCTAAGGGAACAAACTTAATGGTACCTCTTGCTCTTCCTCCTCCATCATTTTTCAACTCACTTCCCACCAAACTCTACAGAAGTTGGGTGTGTTCAGATCAGAGTCACAGCGTGGTGGGGTCTGAGCTCCCCCAGTCCAACCAGAGCAGGGTCACCAGAGATCACACAGGAACACGTCAGGGTTTGGCTGTCTCCAGACTCCACACCTCTCCTCAGCCGGGGCCAGGCTCTGTACCCTCACAGCTACAAGCAGTTGTGGTAATTGGAGTAACAACGTGATGAGCTTTCCTGGCAACATAATCCTCGGGTTTTTAAATTTTCTCTCAATGTATTCTGCAGAAATGTACCTAAATTTTTCTGAAATACCACGTGCAGTTTACATAGAAGGAAAAATCTTCTTTGCCTCATCTCGTAACCTCACTTGTCCGTAATTTTTACAATATAGTAATGTATTTCCATACAATACAGTAAAGGCAGATTTTGAATTCGTAAAGCTGCTTCTTTTACCTTCATAAGGTGGAAACAGAGCCAGAACATATGAAAATGAAATGCCCACCATGAGCGCGGTGTCACATTCGTGTCTGAGCTGTGTCGTGCCTCAGCCTCTGCTCGTCTCAACACATTGCAAGGAAATAATTGGAAACCAGCTTTGCTCAATCACTGCCTTTGAATGTTTAGGATATTCACTGTAGTATTTCATAAGAACAGTATAATCATGAATGATAACAGTAGTTATTCCTGTCATCAATATTAGAATTGCTTCCTCGTAAATGCAAGTCCACAATGAAAACATTCAATGCATATTGAATTTTCTCTAGCATAAAAGACAGTAGTTGGAGGTTACTGTGGAATAGCTTAAACCCACTTCTGCCGTATGATAACTTGGTCATTTAGTCTTGCAATCAGTTCATCCAGTGCTAAAAATTTAATAAAAAAGAAGCATTGATGGTCACTTGCCTATCCCCAGGTATTTACTTTATTTCAAACTTTTTGAGGGTAAGAAAGCAGTTCATGCTACTTGCTGGTACCATGCAATGAAAATTCTGGGGTTTTTTTACTGTTTTTGAGTACCTTTGTTTGATTGCTGCTCCTCAAATATAATTTATGTGTGATGCCTGGAACTTTTTCATTTTGTTGATTTTCTTCTATTTTTTTTTTCTATTTCACCTTTGGAATTTTCCGTGTGACTTTAGAAGATGACCTGATGATTCAAACCTTAGTGTGATTCGTATAAAGTGAGGGGTTCTTGGTTCCCAAAGGAAAGGTGTAACTGATGAGAGAGCCGGTGTGTGTTTGCTCTGCTGCTGTTTCTTTGGGAGTGATGGAAATAAGGATGCACCATTTGATGTGGTTTTGCTGCATTCTAACATTTGTAGACCTCTTTGCCCAGCAGACTTTGGCAGCATTGCAGAGGTCGTATTTTCTTAGGTATAAATTATTCATGAACAGTTTCTCCGGATGAACCTGCAGAGATCAGAATTCATGCTTCTCCTCTTCTCATCCCTACAACTGGTCATATTCTAATAGGCAGTGCATAAAAAACCAAACCAGACCAAAACCCGTCTTTATCTGTGTGCCTTTGGTGGAATGGATTGATACAAAGTGATGAGAGCTCACAAAGGCAAATAATAAATCAGTATTAAGGGGTTTTTGTTGACGTGGTACCAATCCTTGTTGTTCCAAGGGGCTGAGGTGTACCATGTGCATTAAGGACTGGGTTTCGGAGTTGAAGGTGATGTGTCTGGTGAGCCAGGCAGGACATTCTGCCCCTGCAGCACCGCTGCAGAAAGAGATGAGAGGAAGGACAGGAAAGCTTATTGCAGCTGAACCCACCTCTGCAAACGGAGTAATTCCCTTCAGTCCTGCTGTCCTGTCACTGCTGGTGGTGGGTTTGGAAGAATCTACAGCAGTACGGGAGGAACCTGAGCTTGGAGGCAGCCTTCATGTGGCTCTTGTTACGTGCCTCAGTAGATTCCTGTACTGCAGCAATTCCTCTGGTTTAAAATAAAATACCAGAATGCCACTGTTATTTTACAAATGATCACAGACTTGTGTTGTAATTCCAAGAATCAGCTCACTGCAGTCGCCTTTCTCATTGATCTTATTTAGCCAACCCCCCCTGTTTCTGTGAAAGTCCTGTTAAAACACGTGTCTGATGCGCTCAGGTTTTGCAGCATCCGTGAGGGCAGGGGCGGCTGCGCAGAGGGGGCTGCTCCAGCCCAGGGTGCGCATCCCTCGCCCTCACCCAGCATCTGCTCACCCAATGAGTTACTGTGGGTGCTGTGGGGAGGTTTTGGGAACGAGTTCACGGTGTAGCCACTCACGGCGCCTTGAATGCGATACATAGGGACACTTTTGCACTGGTGGGAAGATGCTGTGGCTCTGCGCAGCAGCGGCCGTGCACCAGTGGGCAGTTACAGTGCAGTTACTTGGCTGTTTGGTTTTCCCATTACATTCATTGCTGACCTTTGATCCCTGTTCCTCTTTCCCAGGTCGTCCCATTCCACCTACATCCTCGTCCAGCCTTCTCCCATCCGCCCAGCTGCCCAGCTCTCATAACCCTCCACCCGTTAGCTGCCAGATGCCATTGCTAGACAGCAACACGTCCCATCAGATCATGGACACCAACCCCGACGAGGAGTTTTCTCCTAACTCCTACCTGCTGAGAGCGTGCTCGGGGCCGCAGCAGGCTTCCAGCAGCGGTAAGAAAACTGCAGCGTACCGAGTTTGTGATGTGTTTGTGCCAGTTTTAAGCATTTTCTTTGCAAATGTCTTGCATCATCACAAAATTGAGAGTATCTATGGAAATGAGGACAACTCTTACTGCTTTATTTCCAGAAACTTTTTTGGAGACACCATACATCCTATATGTTGCTCCTTCATTTTACTATTAAGAGCTTTTTTGTTTTAGGACTGTTATAAGTAGCGTAAAACATCCTATTGAATTCTTGTCATCCGAGTGATTTATTTTTTTAAGTGGGTTTCCTGCTCCTTGATGTGTTTTTAAAAGAGAGGCGGTTCTTTGTTCTGCATACGCCAGTCCTGTACCTCCTGTAGGTGATGAGTTCTGTATCTGAACTGCGTGTTGCTGCTGCCGTCTGTGTCTGTTCTTGTTTCAGTCTGTCTGATTCAATCCTCCCAATGTCACATTTAACTAACGCGCTGCTATTTTTCAGCACATTAATTCTTGTCTTTCAGGCCACTGTTTTAAAACATTTGCAGCTCTGCTATCAGTCATGTAATCTGTAGTGGTTAGGGTTTTCTTTCCTTTGTCTTCTATTTTTTTAATTTAGTAGCAGATGCTGACTTTTCACTTTGACAGCCAAAAATTGAGGAATGAAGATGCGAGACGTTTTTAGAAATACAGGCAAAACAAAAGAAGGCTATTTTAGTTCCTTATTTTTTGCCCTTTTTTCTTTTGAACATAGATCTCTGTTGTGCAGTTCCTGTCTGTTTAACTAAAGACTGTAAGTTTATATCCTATATGTAATTCCTGATCTGCTGAAGGCCACTGTGTCACCTGGACAGCATGGGAGGTGGTGGGTGGTGTGGAAGTGGTGGCTGTTGTGGGCGCACGCAGCGGGGGCTGGTGGTGCGTGCTGTGAGTGAGACCAGGAGCAGAAGCTGGAGCGTAGGAATCAGAGTGGATTCAAGGTGAAGCCTTTTCCCCATGTGCTGGGTTGGAGCAGGCCCCAGAGAACCTCTGTCCTGGGAGATTTTCAAGACCGGGCTGGTTCAAATCCTGACCCCAGAGCTGCCCTTGCTCAGCAGGAGACTGGGCTGGGTCCTCCTGGGGTTCCCTTCATCCCGAATGATCCTTTAACGCCATGAGCCATTCGAATGTGGTAAAACGTCATTACCCAAAGAAATAATTCGGAGGTTGAGCGTGCTTCCTTGCTACTTAAAGTTTGAGGGTGGAAATGCGATACCAGTTCTGAGGGTTTGTTAAGAGGTTGGAGGGGGATTTGCAGACCTCAAAATCTGTGATGGGCAACCCAGCAGAAACCATAGAAATGGCAATAAAAGAAGTGGATATGATTTGTCATTGGCTATAGCTTCTGTAAAGGGTAGTCTTGCCTCAGAAACATTGAAGAGTTGTTTGAAAGGGGGTCAGCCATTTCTGAATAGGGGTGATCTGACCGATGAAGGGACTGTGTATTTTCCAAAGTCTCAGCAAAATCCATCACTCAGTGCTCGACATGGAGATACTGGAGGAGATGGTGAGCTGTGGGTAAGAAGGTTGCTGATGGCAGGGTGCTAAGGGTTAAAAAGGAAGATTTGAAGATATTTAGATTTAAGGCTTAGATTCCAGGCAATTGGATCATTAATAAATATTTGCTAGCACTTTCTGGGTTCTTTTTTATACGTGTCTATCCAGCACATGCTGAAGAGGAAATATTTGCTTTGTCTTGTACCGATGTCATTATATGCCAAGTGTCCTCTTTTGTGTCTCACTGTACACTTGTGTGCTTCACCTCTACCCTGACAGGAGAGCTCCTCAGCAGGTCTAAGATGAGTCTTGGCCGTGGGGTGGTGGTCATCCACATCTGCTGCCCTGTGCCCTTCACAGCGGCCGTTTCTTGATGTATCTGGAAAACTCATTTGCCTAAAAAAAATACCTAATCAAATCTCCCACCAAATGAGCAATCTATTGTTGATATTATGAAGGCCTTTAATCTACAATAAATCTTTGTTAGAACTCATCAGAGCTTCCAGTTTGAGAGAAATGTGATTATAGCGCTCTTAAAATGACATTACATCACTGAGCTGATTGGTTTATCATTTGGAGAAGCGACATCAATCATAACTAGCATAACCACACAGTAAATGAGTTCAACCTTTCTGCTGCAGAACAATGACACCGTAATTGCTCAAAACCGGATTCAAAATGAAATCAGAAAATGCACTTTCTTTAACTGTGATCTTAACCTAATTGAATATATTATTAAAAATCATGTTGGAGGAAGTTCTGTGTAATTAAAAATATGTGGAAATGTATTCCTTTTTCCTCTCATTAGAACCTGACTTCAGTTGCAGAATCATTTTCTATGCAATAGATATTATGCTGTTTTTAATTGAACTCCCATCACTTACATTCCTCTGCTTGTATTTCTTAATAGAATATACAGCACAGTTCTATGTGAGGAAGGACAAGAGGACTTTTAAATCTGGTGCATCTGCTGATATTATTTTGAAAAACACCAATATTATAGAAGGAAATGAGACCTTTTACCCAGGAAAAGTTAGTGGGTTATTTTTTTCCCTTTTAAAAGAAAGTCAGTTTCTGTCATTTCATTTCCTAGAATGGCCTTACAGCTCGCAGTAGGAGTAGATTTATTTCTTCATCCTGTATATATTGTGTGTGTGTTGTTTCTGGTAATACAAGGTGACTCATCTTACTGGAATGCCATTTTAATGGCTTACAATATAAGAGGCTGTTTATCAATCTTAGGATATAAAAAATAAAATTAGGGCTTTTGTTGCCAACCTCTTTCCCTTTACTTCCTTATACAGGATTTATTCCTTTTAAATAAACCCAGTTTTGGAATCCCAACAGAAGAACTGTGTGCTTGTTTTTCAACCTGAGTGAAACACCTGGGGTACCCGTCCGTGCAGGATAGTTTGTGATGGAATGGGTCCATAATTGGATACTTTCATCATAACTGTTCTAGCAACGAGGAAGTAGATGCAGGATGACTTTTGGAGTATTTTGATTTGGGGAGAATTCTAAGATGTTGGATATTGTCATGGTTCTCAAGATGTTACTGGCGTTGAACTGGTTTGGGTGCTGCTTACAAGATTTGCTTTGGTTATTTTCACAAGTGGTTATTGGCAGTGAGAAGAGAGAAATAGAGAAAATAGGTTGGCTTGAGGGAAATAATTGTGTAATGTTGTCTGGGAGTTAGAGTTAAAATAAAGAATTAGACTCTTCGTGCTTATGACCTTAGTTTGTGTTAATGTATTATGTAAAATATCAATATTCATTATATTCAGTATCAGTATCTAGAAGGATGTCCTGCATCCAACAGATGTTACCTGTCTATAGGATTTAATTATTATTAATGTATCATTACCACCACCTCCTTGCAGTTTAATCCAGCCTGTGAAAACCTGTTTTTTCTGAAGGAAGCCAGACCCTTCACTAATGCTCTATAGCTGAAGGTCTCATTTGTCCTCTGCTGGGGGCCTTGGAAGTCGTTTTATTGTTTTATGACCCTCTGCAGTCTGGCATCTGCTAAGCAGGTGTTTCCAGTTTCTGGTGTATAAAGAAAACCCATACAGAGAGAGTCATCTTTAAGAAATGAATGAGTCCAATAGGAAAATTGTTACATCTCCTTCAGATTATGAAGTATCACCCCCTACTCAATGGAGAAAGTAATTTCTGTATCTGCCAACTTACCCCACAGGAAATAAAGCAGCAGCAACTGAAATCTAGAATCCGTGGGTTTTTTTTTACCTCACAAAGGATTAACTTTGGCTTAAGAGGCTGAATAAAAGACTTGGGCTATCTCAGTAGGTAGCACCTTCATCTTTTTGCCAGAAAGACATGGGTTTAAACTGTAGATAAGAAACCTGGGCGTGCACAGCTCTCCCAGCGTGATACCCAGTTGCTGGAGGAATTATTCCGCAATTACCCGGGCTCAGAACTGAGCATTAAACAACCTGACAGGACCCTTGTGAGGTCAGCAAAGAGAGGAGCAAAGCCCTGCCCCTGGGGAGGGGTAACCCTGCACCCCCATGCTGGGGCTGGCTGTGCGGGGTGCCCCCTAAACTGAATTAAAACTAATCTGAGGAGAAGGTGCAAGAGACTGGCTGGAAACCAGACGTGCAAAAGCATCCTGTGAGCAGCACAAGGCCCATCCATCCACACAGGTAGCACAGCCGCTTCCAAATCAGGTACAGGAAAACAACGGTAAATTATAAATCACTGGAAATCGTCATCCAGAAGTCCATACATGTCCTCAAAACTTATTTCTTCACTTGTATCGTGGTTGTATTTCCAACCACGCTCCAGTTCTTCTAAATACCTTCTTCTTTCTTTTTATTATTGGAGAGATTCGATGTTCTTGAGTTCCTCCGAGATCACGCCAGAAAAGCACACGCATTAGAGAGCCTTGCTTAGTTTTCCGTTTTTGAACAATTTCCATTAATATCCTGCTGTCACAGAGCAACCGGTCCCGTTTCACAGCTCTTTCTCAGGGCACTTTGATTCAGAGAGCGACATCGATTGCTCGTGGGGAGGCAGGACCCCACCAGCGTGGCCAG
This sequence comes from Mesitornis unicolor, assembly GCF_000695765.1. Classification (NCBI taxonomy): domain Eukaryota; kingdom Metazoa; phylum Chordata; class Aves; order Mesitornithiformes; family Mesitornithidae; genus Mesitornis; species Mesitornis unicolor. Next base: position 94,943 of record NW_010171182.1, read on the forward strand.
CTCTGTGGGGTGAGAATATTGATAGTTTTTGTGCACCTTAGGGTTTCTGCCGACGTTTTTCTGCCATAGCTGAAAGCATTAAAAGCTTACGGAATTTTAAAAAGGATAATCAAACTTAAAATAGTGTTTTATTGGCTTGTCCACTGCAAACATTATGTACTAGTCAAGACACAGAGACTGGGCTGGGAAGAATTTTTTGGGTTTAGGACCAAACTTCAGGCTCCTGCAGTTCCATTTATCTCTGTTGAGTCCTTTTCATGAGACGTCTGAGATTCGATCTCAATGAAAAACGAATCACCAGGAAATAAAAAAGTTGAATCTTCACAAAAATGAGGCAAGAAAAGAAAAACAATGCTGCTGCTTTTAGTGATAATTAAGTCAGGTTGCTTTTTTTGAGCCCTGGAAGAGCTCCAAAAAAGCCCCTGGTACTCTCCTTGGGAGTACTTAAATATCAGTGGCTCAGAGTGACATAGAGCCCCGCTGCCTCATTACAGAGAGCTGTTATGTCTCACATAGGCATTATGGGGCTATTCAATTCATTAGAAATTTGCATAGAGTTAAAACTGCACAGTAAAGATTTCAGGAAATAAAATAGCGTATGCACTTATAAACACGGCAAACATTAAAAAATGTATAATGAAGCAAATTAAAATAGCAGTGGATTTCTAAATTAACTCGAAATATCCAAGTTTCTTCCACAAAACTAATGCAATACACAAATTTACTCACATATTTTGGATGGGCATCACTAAGATCAAAGCTTGTAACGTATGGATCTCAATGGAATGTGCTGACAGCTGTCAGTAAAGCAAATATTGCTGTCCAGTAGAAAAAATGATCGTTACAGAGAGCAGGGTAATTAACACCTATGCTGACATGCTTCACTGCTCCGGAAAATTGGTCCAGTAGTGCAGGAGATGAGCTGGCAAAGAAATAGGTGTGCAGAAGTAGTGTCTTTGTCTCATAGATCTTCAAAGCCTTGCAGCCCTTACATTTTAAGATGATCATTACCTTAAAGCTTTTATCTGTAATGTGATGGAAGACTTTGAAAGAATTGGACAGAATTATTCCACCGAAAACAAATAGTTTTAGGAGTGTCCAGTGGAATGGTTATTGTAGTGAAATGTTCTCACTGTTTAATTTGCCAGTTAAGAAAATGTTTATTCTCAAATATGATGGATTTTATAGCAGTGCTCTTATATGTGGCCATTAGCTTAGGGAAAAAAAGCTTATATCCGTACCCAGCCTGGAGATTTATATAGATTATAAGTGATTTTCGTATCAAACATGCTTATATACGTGTCACACTCTCCTTCCCATGCATCCGTGCGCTAAAGCGATGTTACCAGAGTGGGATACTCGTCCTGCATTTTGTCAGTGCTCAGGAGGTGGTGGAGGTGGTATGTCTTACTTAATGGAAACAAAAGGTGCATGAAAAGTAGAACATCCAGGAAAATAAATTCACATAAACTTAACAAAAAATTAAAATCAGTTAATACCAGCCAAGAGATTATGGAAAGGTGGGTGATGACTGAGACATTAGTGATGGCAAGGCTTGGAGGCATTCTTAAAAGTGCTATTCTCTGGATTTCTCAGGACCGCTGTGTCTCAGCAGGTCCTTTCCAGCCCCTCGCCGTGTTCCTCAGGGTCTGTTTTTCTGTCGGTGTCTGTGTGACCAGGCTACAGAAGAGCTCCACCGCTTCACATCCCAGCATGGGACACCGCATTCTGACAACTGTATGTATCAGTGCTTAGGAATTTCTCCTGTTGTCATTTATCAAGTGCTTGAGCTTGTTCAGCATCGATAAACCCAAATCAGGGCTGTAAATGTGGGGGTTGATGTTTAGGCCAAATGGTGGCACGGAGAGCTGAGAGGCTTGAGGAAAGAGCCAAGGACCTGGAGTTGGTTGAAGAGGGAGGTTGAGCAGAAATAAGGAAATGCCGTTTGGGGGCAATACGAGGCTGAATGAGAAAAGCTGTGTTGTGCATTTGGAGCCGCTCCTGGGATCAGCAGGGAGTGAAGTCCTTACCCAGAGTGCGTGCAGCCTGGTAGTACCTCAGCGGGTGTTGGTGCTGAGCGAGCCGTGCTCGCGTGTGTTACAGATACGTAACGTGCCGTGCACAACACATTAGTGTGCGTATGAAAAAGTGGAGAAACCTGATGGTTGTTGTATTTTTTTTAACCGAGGAAGAGTGGGTATTTGAGAAATTCTTCTGGACGAAAGCAAGGAAAAGGGCATTATCTATAATTAGAAATAATAATGGATAATTGGTTCATTTGCCATATTTCTACAGTTCTGATTTAGTTGAACAATGTGATCATTATGCCACTAGTTTTCAATAGAGGTGTCACAATGAAAAATAATTGCAATATTCCACAATATTAACTGTACCCTAATTGCAAAAGTTTTGAAATATAATTACCATGAAAGCTAATGCGACAGGGAACATTAAGCATAATTAGTGTATTTTTAAAAAGGGAAAAACTGTTAGAAGCTTGTTATTGTCTCGTAAGGTAGCTTCAAATTAGCTGGACGCAGAGCACTTTCATCTGGGTTTTCTGTAATTTTCATTATTAGCAGAGGCTGCAATAAATTCCTGTGACACGGCTCCCACCCGCTCACCCTGCAGGAAGGAATTTGGGTGCTGCAGGACCCGTCACCGGTTCCTGGGAGAGCAGTGGGTGATGCTGGGGTGTGGGGTCCTGGGGCTGTTCTGGTTTCGTGGTCCTGGTCGTGTTTTGGTCAGTCGTCCTGCGCCGCTCGCATCCTGCGTGTTGTAAGGAATTTCTGCAAGATGATACGCAAAAATGCTGTGATGAAGCACTTAAAACAAAGCATTCGTTGCACATCATAACCATGGTCTGAAGAAAAGATATAGTACATGAATTGTAGAGTCTTCTTTACAGAACTCTATGCTTTCACACAGAGCATGAAAGTTCACCTCTATGACTCGAATTTGGGTTTTGGAGTTAAACCAAACAATATATTGCACCACCTGGATCTAGAAATGTCCCTGTGCCCGTGTAGCAGGGGGTGGGATCCACACCACGAGAAGCAGTGCTGATTTTCTATAAGATCAGATTTTCAATAAGAAATATCTCAGGTATTTTCCTTTGGTGTTTTTTGGTAACATTTTGCAGGTAGAAATGAACGTTGTGCTGTGTTTCAAAGTTTTTCAGATGTGGTTTGGAAGAAGCTAGGTCCAGGCAGAAACACGCAGAGGAATGCCATCAGTTTAGGTGGTGTTAGAGGACTCGGTTTTAAGGAAAACTCACATTGCTTGGTCTGAAATTCGTAATAACCACTGAGGCTACTTTTATCATCTCTATTTGCTGTTACTGCAGACGTGTAACAGATACCTGTTTGGAAGGAAATTAGCTCATACGTTAGAAAATATTTCTTGATTGGCCAGAGCAACTCATTTTTCCCCTAGAATGGTCTTGGAGGGGTGAAAAAAGGCATTTAGTGCTAATTTTTGGAAGTGTAATTTATAAAAACATTTTGATTTTTAATCTATCTGGTGTTTATCAACAGCAAATGCTCTAACGTTGCTGCTAGGACAATGTAAAATTGTTAAATTTATTCAACCTGACCCCATTTTCAATAGATTTCTGTTCTGCAAGGGGTGAAGTCAGGTTTTTAAGTTCTGTTAAAGGGAATCAAATCTGATGTCTCTGTTCTTTCGCAAACAACTTTAAGCTATGTGTTTTGCCAGGCTTGCATTGATTCATTATTTAATGCTTACTGTTAACTCCTTGGCTTAATTCCCCTGTTATTTAATATCTCGAACATTATTTTGTTAACCAGATTGAAACAGATGGGAGTGGAGAACAGAGCTCTGACAGACAAATTTAAATGTGTATTCACTATACAAAACCAAGCTTTAGATTTTGAAGACTTAATCTCCGTTTAGGCTCCTATATAAAAAAGAAGGTTTTATTTCTTTTCTCCTTTGTTTTTAAACATGTATGCAACTACAACCCTGGTCTCTGCTCCGTCAACTAACAAGCTCGTTAGATTGGGGAGCTCAGTCCCCTACAGTGGCTGTTCCCCTCTGCCAGTGCTCCCGGGGACGTCCTGCTCTTCAGCTCCCTGATGAACTAACACACGTCCCTGCTGCTTGTGGCACACCCAAAACTGGATGTCTGAATCGCCTTTGTTCTCCTCCTCCTTTTGTCCCTCTTCTGCACAGTTCACATCAAGAGGGTATCAAATCAAGATGCCAAGCCCAGCTTGCGTCGCTCTCCTTGTTGAGCAGAGAAGGCACCTTGGTTAATGAACAAGAGAATCAGTCATGGTAACACTTGTGATTCAGAGATTACTCTTAGCCCCTAAAACATACAAATATAGTTGATTAACAGTAACTAATTTGTGTTCTGTGCTTCACAATGTATAGCAATGTGCGTTCCTCTTCTCATTAAGACTTTCCACTTATTTTTCGTGTATGTTTGAAGTCAGACATTTCCTGTTGGGATTTACTGCCATAAATAGCTCTCTATTTTTTATTCCCGCCAGCTGTGCTTTTGAGGAGCACGCAGCAAGGTTTATGAATCACTTCTCCTTGACAGGATATTCTGCACGCAGCCAACAGCAGCAATCCCAGCCCCTGTTCAGGCTGTTTCGGTGTCCTGTCCCTGGCTTCCCTTGGCAGCTTCCTCTGCAGGTCTGCTCCTCATCTCTGTGCCGCACCGCACAGAAGATCCCTTGTCTCTGCCCAGTACAAAGTGCTTTGGAGAGTGCAAGGTGTGCAGCAGCGTCTTCTACCCTGGTAGGTCAGCCACTTCACAGCATCACAGAATTGTTATGGTTGGAAAATACCTTTAAGGTCATCAAGTCCAACCGTTATCCACCTACGATGTCCCTGAGCACCGTATCTCGATGGCTTTAAATACCTCCAAGGATGCTGGTTCCACCACTGCCCTGGGCAGCCTGGTCCGGTCTGTGATGAGACTCTCAGTGCAGAGGTTCTGGGCTTTCCTGCCTGTGCTGTCACTGCTGTGGAGATGTTCTGAGATGTTACACAGTGTAATTGCCAAACAGCAGAGTTCTGAGACGGTGACTTCCACTAGTTTTAGTGTGACCAGTTGTTAGGTCATAGTTTGGATGAAACACCAAGGCTAGAATAGGCATAAGATTATTGATACGAGCTTTGAAACCTTTGTTCATCTGGCAAACTGCTGTAGGGTACTGGAAAACATGAAGGGGAAGAGGAGAGGAAATTCTGAAGGCAATGAGAAAACCCTTTAACAGCTCTTTTCAGAGGATAAAAAGCAGCTTCTTGTGAGAGAGAATCCACGGCGCTGTCTGTGGACAGTTGTGCTGTCGCTGCACGGATGCAGGGGAAGGCAGTCTGAGATACTTGAGGTTATTCAACATTGAAACAAAATTACCAAGAGTAAAAATGAGATTTTCCCTTTAATTCTAGCAGTCAAACTTTCATGAAGCTGTTTGGTGTTTTAATTTGAAATCTAGTTTCTTGAGCAATCAACCCTGTAATCTGAATTTTTCCACATGCATATTCATGTGTGTGTTTACATATTTGTTTGTTTATTGCATCTGGTACTTAAGTAATGTGTAATTTCTATTTCTTCCTTTTGTCTGGAGGCCTCTCATATTACATTTAGATTGTATCCTTTATCATTCCAAATTGACATTTATGCTTTTACTGCTATTGTTTGCCGAGCTCCTCTGCAGCACGGATCAACAATTTGTTTTAATCCGTGTCGCTTCCCTTATCTCCCTCTCCACAGAGATGCAGTCATTCTGCACCCGCGCACGCCCACAGAGATTGTGTTAGCAACGGCTCCCAAATGCCAGGGAATCTTAATTGCTTTTCCAGTTCGTTTAGAAGAGCGCAGAGACAACAGTGTGCACGAGACTGGTTTTGACAAAAGCGATGGTGTGCCAGCGCCTGTGAATAAATAATGCCGTTTACATAGAGGGGTGCTGCGGCAACGGCGAGGAGGTCGCAGAATGGAAGCAAGTGATGGGTTAGAGAAATATATATTATATTATAATATTATATATTATAATATA
>NW_010171183.1:0-15447 GCF_000695765.1 Mesitornis unicolor
GACTCCTTCACCATCCGTCCCAAGGCCTTGTGAAATCGAAAGAAATAACAAAAAAGGAGGGATGCTTCTCTTCTTCCTCACTAAACAGGGGAGACCTACATAGCTGAGAACAACTGTTTTAGACACCACATACATGTGGATTTCTCACCTGCAAGTGGATCTGAGGTGTAAAGGGGCTTCCATTCCTGCTTTCCTAGAGAAAAGACTCTCAGTATTTGATTTGAAAGAGCAGTGGAGATCTTGCTGTTAATAAATTTCTGATCATTCAGCAAGATGGGGTGAAAGACTCCTGACACACAGGAGTACCTACTGTACAAGAGACCAGCAAGACCATAAGGCAGCAAATGCCACAAACATGGAGAAAATTTTGATTAAAGCTTTTGCCCTTTTATCATCATCTGAGCCTGAAACACAGGGCTACTGGAAATGAGGCTCAGTAATGTTGCTGCACAAGGCAGCTATTTACATGATGTGTGAGAGACGTGCACAGAGCAATCAGAGTAAGTTCAAATAATTCTTTTGCTACATTCTATTGTATTTTAAAAAATTGAAATGAAACAATATAAGAAAGTGTCTTCTGTGTACAGCAAGTGTCGTTACTATTGTCAAAATTGGATGCCTAGAGAAACATGTAGTTTCCCAAATCAAGGCAGATAAAAACCAGCATCTTTCTAAAAGGTCTGAGAATCTCACATCTTTGAGTCTCCTGAGTCCTTTTGTGCAAAACTCAGACCAGTTATCTAGGCAGCTAAATACGGCAACTTCCTTGTCATTAGAATAGAGATGTATAATTCACAGCCATTAAAAATTTCAGTCAATATTGTAAAAATCTTGGTTTAAATACCTGAACTCTGCTGCTGCCAGTTTGTTTTTTGACTGCAGTAGAACTAAATTACTTAGTGCATTAGGGAATAAAACTCTATTTTTTTTCACAAATTGATGTACATTACTTGTCCTGAAGTTGAGGAAAGTAATTAGGTTTTAAGAAATTGACAGAAACTTACCAAATTTTCTGTGCCTTTAGAGAGCAGTAAACATGATTGCATCTGAAACATTTTCCTGTAGTAGGCAAGTGAAGGACAGCTTAATGATCTGTGGAAGGAATAAGGTAACATTCAGCATGAGAAATGTTTATTAAATGTCATATGTTCATAAGATGAGGGAGCTATTACCAATCCTTTAATGTTTCTGTGAGGCTGGTTATATTTTACAGACCCATATTATCAAATACCCATTTGGAAATAATAGCACAAAAATCCCTACAGTAATTTCTAAGCTGCTCGTAGACTTATTCCACATTAATAGACATTTTGCGTCATTTTATTTAACCAAAAGAGGATTCTTTCTCCCACAGAACATTGCAGTCAAGTGAAATCTTTCACGCCTATGACAAGATAAATAATCTAATTCATACATGGTTCTAAAAACTTTCCAGACCATATGTTTTGAATGTACTGAATATGCTTTTGGGATATGGTTTTTACTTTTTAATTTTTTCTGACAAAAAAATATGATTCACCTTCCCTCTCCTATCTAGTTTTATGAGACCTTGTCACAACATAGTTGGGAAAGTACCAATTTTGCCAATGTAGAGGTTGGCATTTTCAAAGGATTGCGTGACTTACCATGCCAATTGCTACTGAAAATCAGAGAAATGCCCAATGGCTTGTAACATCTAAATTCTACTTTGATTAGCCAGTTCAAATCCAGTCACCAGCATCTCTGTGTATAAAGGAAGCCCCATCTGCAGAGGCAGCGTGGTTATTCTGTGCAAACCTTGAGCAGTCGTGAGAGATGGATCGGGATTTCATGCAGTGTGAGTCTCGACTGTGCAGGAACCAGGTTAATGACACAGAAGGATAGAAGAACATATTGCTCCATAGCCTAATTCTCCTGATGATTCCCCAGTTGTGATAGTGCTGTAACCACCTACTATGTGATTGTGACTGTGAGGCAAGTGTCATTGTCATAGTAGCTGCAAAAGCCCAGGAAAAGAGTTCAGAGTTGTCAAAGTAGGTCAAATAGCTACTTCAGTGTTTTGTCTTTGTGTAGTCCTCAGAGCAGTCAGAGATCCTGGTATGTGCTGGACTTTTAGATGGCAATGTAAAAGAAGTATGATGTATGGAGTCAAGGAGAAAAAGGGGAAAAAAAGGGAACTTTACAGGAGGTGATAAGCTTCAGTAGTGAACAGAAACAAAAAAGAAAATGCAGATTTTTTGCAATTATAATGCTAATGTAGGGTATTGCTGATCTGTCAAAACTGCAGAATATCAGAGAAATCTTGATTTCTCTAGGAATGTCTAGCAGACTTGTTGATTTTAATGGTTACTGCTATTATCAGTAGTCAAATAACCAGGACATAATGTGCAATGTTTACTGCCATCTCATTGCGGGGAGAAGTTGATCTAAGAGTGGTCACACTGGTTTATCATTGTCAATATACATTTAGAGAAAACTTCATAAATAACCTTGTCACTATGAGCTATGAGGCTTTAGATGGGCACCTTCATTTCCTTTTGGTATGGTTACTAATTTTTGTAGAAGCAGCATTACATTTTTAGCAAATACAATAAGAAAGCATCTTCAAATCATCTGACTGGAGACCAAGTGTTGTGTGTGGACTTAGTTTTTACACACTGATATTCTGGGTTGAATTAACATCCTTATACATGTTGAGAAGTTCTGTTCATTTATGAATCTTAAGTAAATCAGCAAAAATTTATCTGTAAATAGCAGCAGCATCTAACATTTACCTGTTCTCTCCTCTCATTGATGAAAACAATGGGTTATTCAGAATAAAATGCAGCATTGCTGCATTTGGCTGACACCTGACACTAAACATTTGGTCTGTATCTGCTAAAATTCTTAAGCATTTTAAGGCATTTAGTAAGTTTAATGGAGTAATTTCAGTAGACAGTTCATAGATTTGAAATTAAAGACATGTTTGTTTGCTCTGCTGATTTTACAGCTACACTAACAAAAATTAACCTAGGGTTAAAATCTATACTGATTTGCAATATTGTGGATATCAGTAGAGATTGTTCACTTTGTTCAATAAGACTAAATGCTTTCACTAAAATCCAACATAGTGCCTCAAAGACAAGTAAGTTAATTTGTTAGCTGTAAAGATGATAATTTAAGGTCTTAAAATGATAGAGAAAAGGCAAGCTTGATCCTCTGAGCTTGCATGCTGTGGGTGGGGGAAGTACTTGAAATTTACAACTTGTCTTAAACCTGCAAAGATAAGAGTATTTCTGTTATTTATTTTCAGAGGTTAGAAACAATCTTTCAACTTTGGTGGTGTAAACCATGGTCAAAAGCTTTTGTCATTCAAAGGAGAAGAAAATCAGTATTTTATGCCATTATTCAGCATTGCTCATTATTTACATAATGATAGGTTTTGCTGTTTGTTTTTCAAATGTTCCTGTGTTATGGAATTGATAGTGAATGGGGGGATTCTGTCCTGGGCCTATACTGTAACCTCTCTAGAGCTACACAAATACAGCAAGTCTAGCCTTTTTTTTCTTTTACCTTTTAAAAAAAAATAAATAAAAAATGGCTGAAGCCATTAACCTCTAGATGTTGTCTTCAGTTCTTGTTTTTTGGGGGATTGAGGATTTAAATTTGATTTAAAATAAGATTAAACCTACCTATTAAAATTGAGGATATAAATCTCTCATTGTTTATACTGAGTATACATCGGATTTTGAAGGTTTTGAAATAGATTTATGGCTGTCTTTATTTTTAGGTTATCTTTTCTGTAACTGTGATTTATATTTTCATTGAAAACTGACCAAATATCTTGTGTGGGATGTGAGTGTGTATGATTTTCATCACTGTGTCTTGTAGGTGAGGCAAATTACTGATACACTCTGTATACTTATGATTATACCAGCTAATGTGTAGTGAACAGTCTACCTATTGCCAGGGAAATTTTACATTTAGAAAAATGTTAATAGTCCTCTTTGTCAGAGAGGGTAAAAGGAGGCACTAGGTATTAGTCTGTTCAAAGCCATTCTCAGCATTTAGTTTGATCCATTTTTAAATGTCCCATAGAGGGACAGTTCTATCATGTTTTTCAGTGAAGATGCTTTGAAAAAACAGTAGTTGAACTACCTTGAATTTATGTCTCTGATTCCCCTGAACTGTCCCAATCGTTTCTTCTGCCCCTCAACCATGTGGAAATGAATGTGAAGAGTACTTTTGTTTAAGTTAATTACAGAAACAAAACACCAGAATCTGTCTAAAACAAATAACAAAATCAAATTTGGGGCTAATAACTGAGATTTAGTTACAGCATTAGTACATGCTGGTGCTTTTTCTTTTTTATACTGAAAACAAAACCAAAACCAATCAAACAAACAAGAAAATCAACCTCTACAAGTATTTGGCCAGTTTGCTAAGTCTGATAACCTCCTGTAGATGTCAGAGAGAAAACAGGAGCAGTGTACCCTTCCTATTGAATAGAGTAATCCATTGTTCCATAATTCTATATGCTCACATGCAAAATGAGATACCAAAATATAATTTACTTGAGGATTCAAAAAATAGATAACCAGTTACGGTTTTAGCTTATTAAATACACAATTAGACTGATAACTGTGTGCTATTGAACTTAATAAAACATAATGGATAGGACACTAGCAGTTTCTATATTTAGGTAGTATCCAAACCTAGCTGCCTTTTGAACGGAAGGATTTTTCTGCATTTCAGACCAAGTTTGATGGGTTTAATACTTAAGAGTTAAACTTTGTCTTCTTCCTTCCAGACAGATAATCTGTTCAGAGTACTTGAGCTGTCCCAAAGTAGCTTGCAGCATATTATCGTGTTGCATTTTCTGCTCAAGACAATAGTCTATCAAGGACAATTTAACAAATCTCATGACTTTATTGAAACCGATAAATTTCATTTGCAGAGCAAAATACTTTGCTGTTGCACTGATTTCCTAAAGCTGTCTCCTTCATACCGAAGTCAGCCTATCCTGAGAACAGATTAAAGTGTCTACAATGAGTATTTTCATGTTCAAGATTTTTCTTCTATAAATCAGTGAGCTTGCATGTTGAGTTTGTTTCTAGTCATAGTGTAGCTTAGAACATAACTGGGATAATGAAGGTTCTCTTTAACTGGAGAAAAATGTCTATGTTAATACGACTAAGAAAAAAGCCCCAGCAAACCACAATCCAGACACAAGGCTGCATGTTCTTTGCGAAGCACTAATAAATTAATCCATTAGTGAGTGCAAATTTAACTTCTCTTGTCTTGTTATCAGGTATTCCCAGGTGTGTATGTATTCATGAAGTATAAATTAAAATGGCTTTAATACGAGCAACAAATTCATATAGTGCAAGGACCATAAGGCATAGTATTTTTCTCACATCAACGACAAAATACAGTATTCATAAAGTAAAATACAAAAGTGAATAATCTTCCTGTCTGAGAAATATATTAGTTCCTAAGAACATAACAATACCAGAAAGAAAGAAGAAAATCACAATAACAAAAAAAAAATACAGTCGCATTATTTGGTTAATGACCCCATCTTGTGGAGCAGTGCCCGTGCTTCAGCACATTAATAGTTTTGTTGAACTGTGTCCTTAAAGAAACTGCATTGCTTGATGGTGAATTCCTTGCCATTGCACTCACTGTGTCCAAAGAAGCATTCTGCAGGCAATTTATCATTTATATGCTATGACTATATAGCAGCATAACAGTCCTTTGTTATACTGTGGCATGTCAGGGGTCAATACTTTACATTTTAGTGTTTGGTTCAGTCTTGGGTCACCACCACAGCTCACTTTCCCCATAATGTCCCCACTGTGCAGTTCCTGGTGCCGTGCCTGCCTCTCACATGGACCTGCTGGGAGAGTTTCTTGCTGTTGTTAAGAGGAGGGAAACCCATCTCCATAACTGAAACTTGCAAAATCATTTATATTCGCCACAGCAGTGCAAGTGAGACTGGACTGATGCTTGGTCACCAAGGGGCAGCCTGATGAAGGTCATAATCTGTGCCACATACTTCTCCCCATTCCTCCTGTCCCTGCTGCCAGTGCATGCTGAGTGCATGGGAGCGCTGGGGACTTGGCTTGCTGCTACATTTCCAGCAAGGAGATTTCTGACTCCTTTCACCTGTATGAGTACAGTCACTCCTCTGCTGGCAATACCAGGCTGCAGCATAAAGACTTTACTCTCGGAGAGCCAGCATGTGTTTTCTGCCTTCTGAAAATGGATTGGGGGGGAGGGTGGTTGGAGGTGGCCTTTGGAAGGGGCCAGCTCAGGTAAGGGCTTGAGGGTTGGAAGCGGTCCTTTCCTCTCCTTTTCTGATTTTTTTCAGGTGCAGAAATGTGGGGTGTGGGTTTATTTTTGTTATTTTGTTGTTTTGGTTTGTTGTTTTTTTCCTGTAGCTAGTGTAGTAAACATCTTAGAATAATGAAAGCATCAAGAGCCAAATACGGGTACGATTAATGGCTGCTGACATTTCTTCTAGCAACATTTCTTGCCTTCTGTCCCCAATTCAGTATGCTGAATGCTTTGGTAAACGCCATTGCTGCATGAGCCGTTTTTGTATTAAGGAAAACAACTTTCACATGTAGGGTTTTGATAAGTTGTGAGTGCAGCTGAATTTCTGCAGTGAGGAGGGAAGGGAGGAATTGTGAGTACATTCAACTCATTAGAGGATTTTTTAATAATTTGTTTTCCTTTTTGTTTCTGAAGTCTCAGACCAGCCCAAGTAGAAAAAAAAGAAATTAATTTATTTTTTTCTTTTTTTTTTCTTATTTTTTTTAACACAGAGGCTTAACATTCAAACCAGGGAACAAAGGGCAGAACATGGAGAGTGGTTGTGTTGCATACTATCTTTTGGTAGTTAGAGAAAAAAGAGGAGGGGGAAAAATGCATGATAGCTGGTGGTGTGGAAGGCTTGTTTGCAGTGTATAGACCCTGAGGCACTGCTGTCACCTGTGGGTTTCCCACTGTGCAGCCACAGGCCGCAGCTGGCTCTGCTGTAGCATCTGGTTCCCAAAGATGAGGGTGAGCACTGAGGCCGGCTCCCTGGCTTGGACACTGCTGCCATTGTACGTGTGCCGTGGCAGCGAGGCAAAGAGGCTGTGCCAGTGCCAGCGTGCACTAAATTCACAAGAATTATAATTTTATTATTTTCTGTTCCCAGATAGCTGCTCACAGAGCTTGCTGATCTATGTTTAAAGATATCAATTGGCAGCTTGGATATTTCACTGTAAAGATTTATCCCATTAGACATCCCTTCATCATAATCTAGGTAAATCTGCTTTGTCAGCAATGTATATTGCACTGGTTGCTGAAGTTGCTTTTCAGGCACATGAGATATTTGAAATAAATAACCTGACATGTTTCCACCATCTCCAATTGAACACGTTTCCCAGTAAGGTTACAGATACCCTTGACTCACTTAATTATAAGCCACTCAAAAATGAACTGAAATGTTTTTCTCCATATTTTTAAGAGGAAGGTGTATTTTGTATGTACTTTTTGAGAAATTTGCTTTTAGCCATGTTGGTGATCTCAATGAAGAGATTGTAGTCTGGAAATGGAAAACATGTAGAGAATGTGTATAGCCCAGCTAGTTTTTTTCAGCTGTTCTACATAGACTTAAAAAGATGACGTTGCATGGTCTTGCTTCATATGTGAATATCCTTGGCTCCTTGGGGACCATATTATGGTGCTTTGATCTCTGTTACAATCTTTTAAGTGAGCAGTTGTTGACTGCGTCTTGATCTAGTTTACAGAAGGATGCAAGGTGTAAATTGCACACAGATAATATTTGCAGATTTTATAGGCACAGAAAATTAGAGGAAACACACCCAAGTTACAAATCTGTGTGAATATAGTATGTTAAATGCACTTTTGATATTTCTGATGTCATGCTCTTATAAAATTCATGTCCCTGTGTCAAATTTACCAGGGATGTTTATGCATGACACTTGTACAGGAATGCAAGAATACAGATTAGAAGATTGTAATGTGGAATACATAAATATATGATTTTGAGTTACGTATTTAATACCAAAGAGAATGTTTCATTTAGGCATCACTGGAATTGCATAATGCATCGGTCCTAACATTATACTGATAATGTTTGGAATGTTGTGTTCAATGTTGTGTATGGAATTTGGAATATTGTGTTCAGTTCTGGCCCCTCAGTTCAAGAAGGACAGGGAATTGCTTGAAAGAGTCCAGCAGAGCCACAAAGATGATGGAGGGAGTGGAGCATCTCCTGATGAGGAGCGGCTGAGGGAGCTGGGGCTCTTTAGCTTGGAGCAGAGGGGACTGAGGGGAGACCTCGTTCATGTTTATAAATTTGTAAAGGGCAGTGTCAGGAGGAAGGAGCCAGGCTCTGCTCTGGGATGTCCAATGACAGGACAAGGGGCAATGGGAGCAAGGTGGAGCATAGGAGGTTCAATGTGAACATGAGGAAAAACTTTTTTACTGTGAGGGTGACAGAGCATGGCCCAGGCTGCCCAGAGAGGTTGTGGAGTCTCCTTCTCTGCAGACATTCAAAACCCGCCTGGACGTGTTCCTGTGTGACCTGGTTTGGTGATCCTGCTCTGGCAGGGGGGTTGGACTGGATGAGCTTTCGAGGTCCCTTCCAACTCCTGAGATTCTGTGATTCTGTGATTAATGTATTTATACCACCTAGCATCATCTTATGTTCTTTCTTTTGAGATGCATACTGTGTCTTCTGCATGAAGATAAATCTGGAGTTTAACAACGATTATATAATTTGTGTGTTAAGTGAAGTAGGCAAGCTGATGCTCAATGCCTTCTTCTGGAAGGGCTGAAAGGTTGCAAAAAGTGAATCACTCCTGGCATCTTCAACAGAAACCCAAATATTTTACATTTTTTCAGAAGTACCAGAGCTGGCAATTCATATGATAAAGTGTTTTAAAATTACTGTTGATTTGTTTTGAAAAATCTTACGACTTTTCTGTACAGTTCTTAAGTGATCTTTTGAAACTTGCAGTACATGAGTTAATGGGACCGAGCAGTTCACGCAGCTCCCAGTAGTAGCTCCCAGCTCCAAGCACAAGCCAACACATCAGTCTTGCTCTGTCTTTCTTATAGCCCTACTGCCTTCCTGTCTGCACACACTGCTCTTGGAAACTTTTGCAAAATCATGTATTAATCTGTTCTGTATCAAGGAAATGTGACTGAAATTTGAAAGGAAGACAAACACAAGTAAAATATTTTGCTTTTATTATATTTTAAAGGGAAATACTGCATTTTCCTTAGGGGAAAAACCATTCTTTTTTATTTATAATGCAAATTTTATCTTGCATGGAAAAGCAAAATATTTCAAGTTTAGCACAGAAGAGGACTGTGTTTTGCAGCCTTTCTGAACTTCTGGCTTTCCATAGTTTCAGTTTGGACTTGAAGCTGCTACTCCGTACACACTCAGTTCTGAAAAGTCAGTTGGCATTTTTTCTGTTGCCCTGTCCCTGCAGGATGGAGAGTTTGTTATTCCTTAATCACATATGAACTTAAACATACTTCCTATTGACTTAAAATTAATAAGTATTTTATATAAATTTGTATTTACTTTTCAGAAAACCATGTCTGTTAGACGCCTATCATATCCTAATTTGTCATGTGAAAAAAGGGTCCTGAAATGTTTTTAACTCCACATGGTAAATGCAGTCAATATTCTAAAAAGGTTAAAATTCTTGCTTAAGTTCCAAATGTCTTGAAATTATTGCCTCCTATCAGTTGGATGGCTAAGTAGGGAACATGGCTGCTATTTTCTTAAGCCAGGTTTTCTGTTACACAACAGATAGCAATGATGCAATCACTTTGGGTGCAAGTGTGACCACTGTGCTGTAATGAGAGCTGCAAAACTCAGTAAAACCCTTCTGTTCATCTCTTTAGGTTTTGATCCTGTCTGAGAAAAGGAAAGCAGCAACCTTGCCTAACTAATAACAGTAGTTACCATGTTGAGAGAGGAGTTCCAGGAGGAAGAGAAAATTAAATTCCTGTAGGTAGCTGTCTTGAGGCACTTCAGTTGAATATAAATATATTGAGTAAAGGCATTTGTGTCCTTCCACAAACAGACTTCCATTCAGGACAGCTCAGTGCCCTAAATTCCCACCTAAGAGGTGCCCTTCGAAGGGCAGGAGTTTGCATTTCTTTTTGACCAGTACCCACAGAGTTGGCCCCTGACCCCGCATTGTGTTCTGCAGCTCTGCCATATAAATATTGAATGCTACCGGTGATGGTAAAGGTGATGTTTACATTTTAGTCTGCTTCTAACATTTCTGTCTCTTTTTCTCTTTTCTCTTTTACATGCTTTCTTTGGTATAGCAGACCATTTAGGAATTGAATTCATGGGTAAGTTTTCATTTCTCTTCCTTTCACTTGCTAATATTTATCTTGGTGCCTTATCCCAAAGCACATGAGACTCCCATGACCTCCATCTGTGGATTTTGTGTTGGGCTGCTATTATATTTACTGATTGCTTTTGAAATTATATGAAGATTTACTTCTCCTCTAGCCCAATGCTGGGGGGGTTAAAAACTATGTAATAACATTTTGGTGTTTTATTGGTGTTTAATGAAACATAATACAAAGATTATATGGCCATATCATGACATTTGAGGAATGTTTTCTATGAGATTTTAGGAAGGAGCTAATGCCTATCTTCATGTAAAGGAAAGTAAATTTCAAATTAGAAAAATTTTTATTCAGATTTTGATGGTGATTACAATGTTAAATGTAACAAGGTTTAATAAGAACCATTTCATTAGCTTTTAACAGACGAAGCAGTGGAATACTTCTAAGAAAAGGTACAAATATCAGTGATTCTGTGAGATGAGTTAACTTCAGGTTAGGAAAAAGCTAGAGCAGAAGTGAATAATTGCTTCCCATAATTTTGGAAAGGAAGAGGTGATCTGTTGATTCAACTGCTGCCTGGTAATATATTCATAGCCTGATGGAATGATAGGCTTACCAGGTCACTGCTTCACCTCTCAGCTGGTAATAGCTCAGGCAATTTCCTCGAGGAGGCCGAGGTTTATCCTTAGTAGAGTTAGTGCATAATTTGTGTAAGAACAGTTTGCATAAACCGTTAAGTGTGACTGAAACTGTTATAATAAAAAGCTTGCAAATTCATATCAAAGTCATAAAAAATACTTTTTCTGTGTCCTTTCCCTGTGTTGAGTTTTACGTAATTTTTTTAGGTTTTAAAAATAGAAATATGATAGCCTATTGATTGTAAGTGGTGATATAGGGATTTTGTTGACAAGTTGAGTAGAAATTGTTATGAAACAAATATGGTCATGAGTGTCAACTGCATGGCAGACTGCATTAGCAAGAGGATAGCTAACAGGTTAAGGGGTTTTTTTCCCTACTGATATGGACTTGTGTGGCATACCTAGACAACGGTATTCTCTAGAGAGAACGATTCTCTCAAGAGAGCTGTTCTGCGATCTCCAGAAGTTTAGTGTTTCACTTCACTTTATGTTTACTGCTTAACTTAAATTGTAAGCAGCAGTCTTGAGGCATATGAATTGAAGGACAAGCATATACATAAAAGAAGCAGGAGAAGAAAAATATATAGAATTCCTAGAATGAGCCTTTCCATAGGGAGCAGGAAAGTGTTACCCAGGATGCAAAGCTGAATTACTTTAACTTTATTTTGAGTATTATAGTTTAGTTGGGGTTTTTTGGTGGGTTTGATTTTTTTTTTTTCAAGATATTTCTTTAAGGCTTGAAATAAAGCCAGCCCCTGAAGTCTTGGCTCAGAGTAGTCTTCTCATATGAGTAGCTTTCTGATTGTCTTATTTAATGTTGGAACAGATCTTGATGGTATAGAAATTAATGAAATCTTGTGTCTCGAGTCTGAAAATATTATGACAGCAGTCTAAAATGAGGCTTGAGGTGTTTTTCTGTGGGAAAGAAAAAAGTTCCAGACTCATATGCAAATTAAAATGCTTTTACTTCTTAAAATCTCCTCCAATCTTTCTGATGAATTACTTAGGAAGTGTATGCACATATGGAATCATTCTTGCACACATAGCAAAGTACAGATTCCCACCCTGTACACGGAGAGATCAGGTGACAATATACTCATCAAATTGGGGCCACTCATGCAAAGCCTCTCCCGAGTTTACTTTTGTACGGTGCTACAGAGCTTAGCCTTGTTTGTATGTGATCCAGAGAATGCTCTTTCTAATGTTTTCATTGCTTTATTGCTCTGTTTTGTGAGCTCAGTTGCCTTAGGAATTCTATTTCCATTGTCATCTTCCAGAAATTTTGCTTGAAAACCATGTAAGCCTGGATTCCCAGGGAAGGTTGCACTCCTTCCACAGTAGGTAAAGGTAGATAGGAACATCTGTCTATAGAGGTGCCCCAAGGAAAGGGTGTAGTCGTTTGGGGTTTTTTTGCTAGACTCTCAAGAGTAATTGGAGTGTATATACTTACCCAGTCCTTTTACTGTCTTGTTAGGGATCTGTTGTCTATGAACTTGTATATCCTTTTGTGAACCAGCTGATACTGATTCCCCCACCAGCTCTGGCAGCCAGTTCCAGAGCTCAGTAGTTAGAGGCTGCAAACATTGCTTTTCCATTATCTGCTGAAATCTGCTTCTACTACCAGGTCTTTAGTTCTCATGTGCAGGACTTACTGAACAAGAGTCATGCATTCAGGTTATCTGCCACACTGCCTGTTGTGTTAACCTCTCTTGTGTTGGATATCGTCAGGTTTATATTCCATGCAATATTCAATATTGTGTATTCCCAGACATGAATACCAGGTACTTTAATATTGTTGCCGGCTTTGGTTTGTAGTGTCTGTTTCTTTGCATGGTTAGCAGAAATAAATGCAAGCATATTAACAAGGTATATCTGTTTTAAAATGTTGAAAATGGAACAGTTAATGTACAGTTCTGATGTATGCACGTGCAGCTTCTCTGAATTCAATTAGAGCTAAGTATGTGTTCAAGGGACATTGTCCTTAAAAATGTGGATTTAAGTACTGTGATCAGAGTGGCCAAGCTTTATGAAATTTCTGGTGGTAAGAATATGCACTACACTTTCTAGCACCTCAGAATAAAAAAAAACTCCTGTATTTGATACCCACTCATAAGAGCTAGATTCAATTTCCATCTCTGATGTGATCTTCCAGAAAGGCTTTGGGCAAGGTATTTTAATCTCTCTGTGCCTTAGATTCTCAGTTACAGTAATTTTTGTCAGGCTTCCTGCATTTAGATTCCTCAGCTCTCTGGGTAATATCTTTCAGTAGTGTGTAACGCAGAACCTATTTCTTCCTTGGAAGGGCTTGCAGACTTTGCTGCCTCCTTGCCTGTGTTCCCCGGTTCCTCGTAAGAAGGAATATGGAGGTGCATGGGAGGGCAGTGTACACGCAGGAGTGCACACACAGTGCACACGCAGTGTACGCCCAGGAGCGCAGTGCACCTGGCCTGAGTGGTGCACGTGTCTTCATGGTTCCCAGTGTCTTACCAATGATGATGCATGCAATTTTATTTAGATTTCCAAAAAAAGGTAAGTAAACATTATGATATGTTCTTACAAACTGGAAATCTACTTGTCGTATTAACAGCTTCATGGCAATTGAAAGCAGGCTGGCTGTTGGTAATGCTCAAGCGAGGCAGTGAGTTTGTAAAAAAAGAGAGATTGAAAGAAGCAGTCTTTATTCAATAAGAAAAATAAGTGATGCATTCTTAGCATTAGATAGCATGGGAATATGAGTATCTACAGCTTATAATCATTTTTTAACCCAAGCGGTTTACTGAACTACAGGGCTGAATGGTTTACTTCTGTCTGATGGAAAATTTGATGATGAAGCTGAATATCTCTAATAGCCAACATGGCTGATCAAGTTACTTTGGTGCAACAGGTAGCAGCTGAAAGCTGAGTTGTGGAGACTGACCTCGTGCATGTGGTCCCAGCTGCAAAGGGAAATCGTTGCTTTAACTGCAAATGCAAGGAGTTGAAAAAACTGGAGAGTGATCTTTGGAAATAAGTGTTCTGGGCAAAGAGTCAGTGCCCAAGACATGGAGCCATCAGTTTTACTCATTTCTTATACTGAGAATGAGTAGAGTTAAGGTGTGTTAAGGGATGAAACGTGAAGGTGTGTGAGTATTGGAATAATCAGCTACAATATATGCACAGACATTACTATTTCAGCAATTCACCTACACCACCGAATCTGATGATCCAGAATCTTTATCTTCTGCTCTGTAACAGTAACTTACAACGGATACAGTTGAAAATCAAACGCCCCAAGAAAGTGCAGCAGGCGGGTTGCTACAGTTTTGATGGAAATACAGTCATTACATGAAATAGTCCTCATCTTTAGGCTGCTTAGTAGTTAAACCAGTATCACTGGAGTAAACAACTATGATGTGATAATCTGGATCTCCCTATGCGTGAACTGCAAAAATAATACAGCAGTTGTTATATTCAGTTGCTACTTTTAACTTTTTTATACTTAGGCCTTACACAGGAAATTAATATTTTCCTTAGAAGTTAACTTTTCTGAAAAAATCAGAAGCTTCACTGAAGTCAATGGAGTATGAATGACGTATATACCTTTGCAAGTGGTGAATCATTAAATATCATTTAATTGAGCAGAACATTAAAGTAGCTCAAGAATGGGATCCTATTAAAATTTATGTATCTCCTTGCAGTGACTACAATGTGAAATGTATTCTGTTTTCTGTACTCTGAGCCATTGTTAATGTTGGAGAAGGTGCTGCATTCTTTATTTTGTCTGTGCTGATTCTCACTGCCTCCTCATTGGGATAACATGATTGTATGCCCAGGACTTTGGGAACACACAATCCAGTTAACTAAATTGACTCTGTGACCTTGTGTCCTGCACTGTGACAGATGCGTTTTCATTTCTCCAAGCCACAAAAGTTGGTTTTCTTGATGGGCAGTATAAGCAAGACTGCAACAATTTAGTCTTTTTCTTGTTTGTGAAGAAATAAAAAGGCAAAGTTCATTAGTTCCTGCACAGCTCACAAAATGTGCAGCTGGTGAGCTATCCTCTGAAACTCAATGTCTTGTAGCAGCAAACAGACAATGAAAATAAATAACCAGTGTTTGCATGGATGGTCCTAGCCTTAGTTACCATTTAGCAGTTCTTATCTGTTATAAAACCCTGTAACACTACTGTCCTTGCTGAAAGAGACGAAGAATGTATGTGTTCTAAAGGACATATGTTTAAAAAATAAAGATCCATTTTCCCTGTATTCCTTTTTAAAGTATAAAGCAGTAGATCCTTTTCTGGTAATGTGGCACACTGACTGTTTTTATGCTCCTGTTTACAAAATCTATTATTAAAGATTCTGATCACAGGCATCTCCTGGTACTATCAAGGTATATCTGTCTAATAATTATATTGTTGTTAATCATAAGCATTTGAAGTATTTGATCTGTACTCCTTCAGTAAATTCCT
>NW_010171183.1:15478-21396 GCF_000695765.1 Mesitornis unicolor
AGGGGCTATTCTGATAGGTATTGATATTTGTAATGTTTACTACCCTTGTTGTCATTGCTCCTTCAATTTCTTTGTTCTTCATCCTACCCCAAATTTTCATTACCCTCTTCTGATTCTACCTTTCCAAATTTAGTAAAGGCTTTGCTCTTGGAACCTTGTCTTTCTGTTTGCTTTGTGAAATACCTGTCTTTTTTAAAGTATGCTGCAAAATAGCAATAGCATCCTAAGGCATGAAATGGCTTTAGATCTTCAACATTTTCCACAGGATTCTTTTAGCTGGGAAGGAGAGTAATTTATCACCTCTAGAGAAAAGAGGCCTGAGCACCAGAGGAGAAAGTTTTATAGAAACAGCTGATGTCCATGTGCTATAAGAGTAATGGATGAAGCAGAGGTTCCTCAGGGGCCGGAGGAAGCTCTGCTACTGTTTGTACCTGTTTAAGAAAACGTACTTCTTAAATGAAAGTCAATATTCATCTGATGAACATGTTGCAGGCTGCCTTACATAATCTTGGCTCAGTTTAAGGGATATGTTTTTGGTTTGGTTTAGTGGGAGTGAGAGATTTATCCCTAGATGTTTTTTGACCTAGCTACCATCTTGGTTCAGTGCTACCATCTGTACTTTTCTCGGTATGTCATTTTCCCAGTTTATCTGCATTTTCTGTATTGGCAATGAACGGGGTTGGATTAACTTGCATTATTTTTAAAAGTCAAGACTAAGATTTACCATGTGGTTAATTTATGTGTGCTGTTAATAGCCTGTAGCGCTTTATTGAAATAGTAATGCTGTGAATTGTGTGGATAAAGTGGGTACAATAATGCTAATACATGTCACTTACTCTGGTGAATTTCCTCTGCATTTGGTTTCTTCTGTTCTAACTGAAGCTGCTAATCATTTGTGATGAAACTTATGGAAACAAACAAACAAAAATGATAACACAGTATATTGACAAGTTTAGGAAGCCAAAATTGGTCTGGATTTCTCTGTTTTTCTGCGAGCTGGGTTGGGAGGAGGCACTATTGACATTAAGCAGGTTATCAATCTGTAAAAGTGGGTGTATGTCAGTGGCAATGCTGCGTACAACCATTAGCCCATCACTTTCCATGTGAATGTGTACTGTATGTCATGGTGGGCTGATCAGGATATACTGGTAAGGTCAAAGTGTTATCTGTGGATTGGAAGAGAGAATTTGTGAAGCGTTATAAATGGATATTGTGTATGAGCCTCCAGGTAAGTTTCCATTAACTCCTAGTGCCAGGTACAAAGCTCTTCCACATGGTGCTGGTATGAAGAACAATTGTGCTCTGCTGTCACCTTGGGGAGAAAGGATGTGTGCTTTGAGGCTGGATTTGAACCTTGCATCTCATCTGCTTACAGGAGGCCTTTGCTGTATTATACTTCTATGTATGCAAATTATGCGTACATTCTGGTTTGGGATTAGGTATGTGCCCTAGGTTCCTGCATGGCTGGTGTATCTCAAAGGTAAACACTTTTTGTCATGACATACAGGTAATTGGATGTCACCAACACTGAACAGTCAGCTGTGTATTTAAATGTGACCTTATACCAGTCAGTCTCGTAGCCTGCATTTTGAATATGGTATTTAGGTAAATGTTTCTCTGACATTGAGGAATTGCTAAAACTGACACCACAAGGGTATGCTAATGCAATTAGATGACTTGTAGTGTTGAGATTTTACTCTTGGCCTTGTTTGGGCTCAGTTGCAGTTTAACCAAATGCAAAAATTTGTAACGTGCCTAAAAGGACAAAGATGAGATCAGCATGTCAAAGGTGATGATAGGCACAGCTGCCAGAAGACTTGCCAGTGAGGCTTTATATTTCCAGCTGAGAGAGGACCTGGGAAGGAGGCTTCAAAGTAGTAAGTACAATCCAAACATGCCCATGAGAACTTGGAATCCATTGTTAGGCTGCTAGAGTGGAGGGGGGAGGATGTGGTTTATTCATAGGAGGTTGTTTACTGTGTACTGAAGTTATCTTGCTACAGGAAAAGAAGCTCCAAATGCCAGAGCTGTGCCCTGTTTAAGCAGCCATGGTGAATCAGTGTTTCTTTGTCCTTTTCCTACTTGGAGGTGTTACAAAGATGTCAAGTCTCATCCAGTAAATGATGCAAGGATTCAGAAAGCAGAAGGTAAGTATCACAATAAATGTTCCATGACAGTGGTCCGCTTGTAATGTATATTGAAGTTGTATAGAAAAATTGATGTTTCTGACAGTGAACTTAATCTTTCTGTATCCTCTATGCCTAGAATGAGTAGACAGTGTCCTGCCAGTAATTGCTTGAAGCACAGGAGAAGGGTAAGCAGTGTGGAAAAATTGCCAATACGCTATACAGAGCACTAAATTATTTTTTCATGTACTTCCTTTTCTTTTCTTTTGCAGGAGCTGTAGGATATTGGCACGTGGAGAAGTGCAGAGATATTATTCCTACTCAGGCTGATTGTTTTTAATAAAGTTCTTTTAATGATAATTGAAAATTGCCTCATGATCCCATCTCCTGTCCCCATCAGCATCAGTTTATCAACATTTCAAAACTAACCCTGTCTGTGCTGAAAATCACTGTTCGTCCAGTTACCCGGGATATCGATCAGTATTTGCTTCTGACTGGACAGCCCAACTATTATATGAGAAACAAGTCTGAGCAGCAGAATAGAAGGGGAAAAAAACCCAAGTAGTGTGTATGTATTGTTCTTGTGCACCAAATCCTTAGCAACAGCTTAAATAATCATAGAATTGCAAAGTGTTGCATGAAGATGACAGACATACTTGTATGTTTACCAGTGCTGATTTTTCATCTTTGAATCGTAAAGTTAATCTCCATGAGGTATTTTAATTTAGTGTGGGTTCAGAATTTTCAAACACCATTTTGATCATGCCCATGTAGTTTAGTCACTGTGGTTATATTTATTGTATCAGTTACCCAGTAATTCTCATATGAATTAATATGATCCTTTTTTATTTTTGTGATAAGTTAATTATGTGCTAGTCCGTACCTACATTAGCAAGTAAACTCTGTTGTAACATAATATTACTCTATGGTTATTCAGATCTCATGGTAATTTTGCATTTCACATTCAAATAGAAACAAAAATCAAAATGGAAATATAAAATAACATGGTAATGGAGGGGCATAAAATGTGACAGTATTGAAGTTCTTAGCAGAATTAACTGAAACAATTTAGGATTGTTCATATTTGACAGTGAAATACAAACGAAAATCCACTAAAGATAACAGATAGAGAAGAAGTAGACAAAATGAATTAAACCAAACAGTTTGTAGAGGAGAGGGAAGTGAGAGAAATGTTTATTTGCAATTAAGAGCAGTTATACTTCGATTAGTAATTTAATGGCTAGGACTGTAGGTTGTTTCCTTCTCTCATTGAAATAATGACCTTAGTCTCCAAAAGTACACACTTTTAAGTCATGAAAGGAACATGGAGTTAAATTGGCCGAAGAACTTCCATGGTACAGTGCTGAACGCTGCCCTGCCTGAGCCTGACCTCCGTCCTGTGCGATGGCCAGCTGCACTTGCAGCCTTCTTGCCGGTCAGCCACTGCATGGGATAAGCACCAAGATCTGCAGTGCTGTAAAGACTTGCGTATCTCTGTGCAAGCCAAGAATATTTAAAATTGATGCCTACAAAGACTTTGGGTGTTTTCAGAATGTTAGTAGAGTGGAAATTCTGAGAATTGCAATGTTGGACTTTGTAAGAGTTACTTTTTCTTGCTCATGATTTCTGATTAAAGCACAAACATAAGTCAATGGATATTTCAGTATCATTTCTATTATCTCTAATAAAATGTACAGAACTTGAAATCAGTATCAAGTGTGTGACTGGATTCACATATGAAGTGAGTTTGTCCTTTTCCTGATTGGCTCCTAATCGCCTAAACCTGAAAACCAGATACATCTCTCAACAGTAATTACCAAACCTAGCATGTATAAGTAATTCTGTGTAATTGTGCAAAGCTAGGAGTATCTTCCCTTCCTCTCTTGAACTTTCATTCTTTTCTCTACCTTTTCTCTTTTGTACCCGCCTAATTATTTTCTTTTTTTCTATAGCCCTGCACTTTCATAAATTGACTGATCAATGTAACTTTCTAAATGTGTGCTGCTGTTTATAGGAGTAACCACAGATCAATTGTGTCACAACTGCTCTGTTTAACTGTAATGGAGAATATGACGTAAACACACTAAAGTTTTACTCATTTATAATTGTAATGTCCCCTCCTGTATCCAGAAATGATACAGCATTTGAAAAATGGGAGTTACAATATACACTAACTTGCCCTGCTCATAAAATATGAATGCTCAGAAAATGAATACAGCACTTTTAATACAGTTAATCAGCTTTAGAAAAACAAAAATACACATTTTTCACTATAATATACACTTGTATGGGATATTAATGAAAAAATACCAGCTACTTCCTTCTGTATTTATTCTACACTGTTTTCATTATTCTCATCCAACTAATTTAAATTTGTTTTCAGGATAAGGAAGATTTGCTTATGATGAGAAAAGTTTAGATGTCTTTCGTGCCATGTTTTTCTTTCTGTAAGGTAGAGTCTAAGTACTGAATACAAAGCCAGCTGTGCTGGAAACACTGTACATTGCAGTGGACTGACAGGGTAGACCTTTAAAAATGTTAAGCTAGAAATAGTTGTATATAGTGTATTGTTATAATGCATATGATAAAAAAATAAGACTTTTTTAAATTCAAATTAGTAACCTACCTCAGTGAGAATAGCACTGTGACTGCGTGAAGTTTCTTTATGCTTCTGTACCTTGGGCAATGTGCTTAAGACAAAAAGAAGAAAGTGTCCGCAGTTCACCGTTCATTTAATGAATGATGAAGATAACATTACCGAAACAAGTAAACATTTTATTTCAGTCATTTTTTTCTTCGAAATCTCTCTAGTGTGCTTTTAAAGTTTCTCTTGCCTGATGGAGAGTTTCTTTTCAAGGTAAGGTAGTACCAGAGTATCTCATTCTTTCAGTTAGTAGTGAGTCTTGTCTTGAAACAAGATGGCTGACCATTAGTAGGAAAAGGTAAGTGAATTCTATAAAAATCCTATAGAAACCAAGTAATTTGAAATTAATTTATTCCAAGAAGTGACTTTACAGGTGAACTGGAGAGAAGGGGTGGATGTACTTGTCTATAGTTACACTGTTTCTTTGAAGTTAAATATTCATGTGTTTTTCCCAAGATCGCTTACTTTAAGCTACATGTTCTATTCAAGATTTTGTTCCAATAAGACTAGATTATCTCATGAAAACCTCAGCAAAAATATGGAAAATTCTATTGCTTATGACTTGTTTGCTGAATAAGCCTAATGATTTGTGAGAATTATGCTGGAAGGGCAATATCTTACTTTTCAGTATTGGGTCAAAGTTTCTTAATTTGCTGTGATGCAATTAGTGTGGATAGAGGACATCTGAAAGACAATTAAAATGCATCCTTGTCATAGATGCTGCTTTGTTCAACTTTTATGGCAGGTGTTGTTCTGTTCAAGGGGTGAGTAATGTAATGCTCTTGGCTTGCTTTTTCAAGTGCTTTGTATATTTTTCTATATCTTTTAGGACTTGGAAGTATTCATGTATCAGCTGTTTTTACCATTTCATTGTCTCAATACCTTTATGGATTGAGTTTAGCATCTGTAGTCCGTGCGTTGGTTCAGTAATCATCCCGTTTGGTCTGCTCATTCATGTGCAGTGAGGATCTAACAGTCCTTGTGCAAAAAAAATTCAGAATCACCTTTAAGTTTGCAGCTGTAACTGTTATTGTGACAAATTGCCTTGTGAATTCAGGATTGAAATGTGCTCCATATACCTTGCTGCATGTCTACCCTGCGTCCGTGGATTCTGTTGGTGCTGGTTTACCATCTCACCCATGCAGCAG
>NW_010171183.1:21427-112290 GCF_000695765.1 Mesitornis unicolor
CATACTCTGTTCCCCTTTTTGGTGCTGTGAAGAATGTGGTAGGGATACAGTTCACTTTCTAAGAAGCTCATTTGCCCACCCCCAAATATGCTCAGTTTCCCAAATTCTTTTATAAATTTAAAGCTTCAATTTGAATTTGTAGAGTTTCTTCTCTCAATGAAGTACATTAATTAAATTTAATGAAAATACCAGTATATGATTCATTTCTCTTGGAATTAGCTTCTCATAAATACATCCCATGATGTAACACTACTGTTTTCTCCGATTCTATAGTCTTTATTCTTTACGGTATCGAGGTCTGTACCATCAATCATTTCATTTAGTCTTTTGTCATCTTTATTGCTTGCTCGGTCTCTTTGATATCTTCATCTTATCCTTCATTCTTTTGCTCTCGGTGTTCTGAAAAATACTGATGCTTGTGTTCATAGCACAGCTGTGCCGGTAGACCAGCTTGCAAGGTCTTCTGCTGTTCAAAGGAGTCTGTCCCTCGCTGTCATTACTCTTGTGTCACTGTTCTTGAGGGGATAGCTTTTTAGCTATTTACTTCCTTTAGGTGGTGTTCCTTCCATTTTTTATTGTGCAGCACACTCTGTTTGCAGCCATCTCTTATTCCCTGATTATTTTGGTATCACTATTACTTCCGCTGTTGATGTTATCTTTTTTTCCTCACCAAAAGTCTGTAATGTTACATTTTCTGAATTATTCGTAAGTCCATACGTGAACATCTGCGTTTATTGTTAGGACCGTCTTATTTTATTTCTGTTATGCTAGATCTTAAAACCTCTTTTGTAATTCAATGGTAAATGCGGGCCTTTAGTTTTTTCAGAGTTCTTTTTGCCAACCTTATGTTTATCTCCAAGGTCCCAACTGTCTTTTAGTTATTTGTAAGGAGCGCTGCAGTTCAAGGAGCTACATATTGTTAAAATAATTTAGAGTATCCCTCCACTCTTTTCAGTGTCTTTATGCACTAACCTCCCTACGCAATATGTATGAAGTGTTTCCTGATCTGTAATATATTATTTACTACCTATTATATATTATTTACTAGCATACGAATCTTTTTTTCTCTAATTCTTAGTCTTTTATCTGAGAATATTACTTGATACTTACTGTCTTTTTTAGCTTTAAAGATGTGGTAATTAAAAATAATTGCTTTCTTTTGTTTTATGACACCTGTTTTTCTCACTCATGCATCTTTTTATTTCTGTTTCCTGCTTGTCTGAAAATTCTGTCCTCTGGAGCATTAGTTGGTGTGCCTGTGAGTTTTCCTGTTTACTTAATAAGTATTTGTATAATGGGAGTTACAGAACCACTGAATAATTCAGAGTGGAACCCAAAGACCTGAAGATCTCTAGTCCAATGTGATACTCAGTGTCAGCTCAGGTGCCACCAGGATGCTCAGGGCTTTATCCAGTTTATTCTTTAAAATCCAGGGATTTAACAACTTCTCTAGGCAACCCATTTCAATACTTGACTGTCCTAATGGTAAAAGTTTTTCTTTATGCCTACTTAAAATGTATAATCTTATTGTATTATTTGTGTAGAAATATTCTGGAGTTATATATTTTCTACTACTTGATACTTGCCTAATGATACTCATTTCTCTATTTAGAATGTTGTGCTTTTGGTAGATAAAAAAGTATTTAGCCTTACTTTTAATAGTCCTTCTTTTCTTGCCCAGTCAGTACTATACTAGTCCTCATTTATTTCTGTCACTGTACTACTAGAAAAAGTATGTGATACAGTTCTGAAGTAAAGCTCCCTCTGCGTCTTTGTAATTATCTAGACCTACAATATTGTATCAGCTTTACGTAAAAGCAGGTTCTAAAATGAATGAGCTGCAGGGCGTTGTTTTAGATTAGGTCATCATAACTGAAAGGCTAGGAAGTTATTCTAGTTTAGACATCTTTGCTCATGTAGTATAGCTTTGTGGAATAGAGAACTTTTCACCTACTACCTCATTTCATGTTAATTCTGTACTTAGGAAAAATTGTGAGGGATTAACTGGAATTGTTGAGATTTTTAATGGCTACAAAAATGAGAAAAGCAGTTTAACAATCTTGATAGTCAGTTTATGAAAATAAGGTATGTAATCTGCTGTGATTCCTAATACAAGACCATTTAACAGAATTCAGTCATAGGAGTACCACAAAAAGTAGGATTCACCATCGGTTTATCCATATTCTTTAAAGACCTTTTGAGTCTAGTGCAACAGGATTAGAAACTGTTTGAAACAGCTTCAACAATGCAGTCTCATCTTCAAAGAGCCTTAGTAAAAGAGTTACAAATTTTAGAGAATGCCATCAAAATAAGCTTGAAAAGGTATTTAAAGCACAGGCCTTGCTTTAAGCAATCACACACTCTATTCCTTCTGTGCTTTTATTGATAGACGTATACTTTTGAAGTAGCCTAAACCAGGAGCATAATCTTGAAAGGTGGATTAACATTCAGGGTTGATTTATGCCTCAGTGTTGAAAATCTATGATGGGTTCTTTTTTCATTATTCTTGTGCTGTTTCTTTTCTAACATTGTCTGTATTTAAATTGCTTTAATTGTATTGTATATTCCAAATATATGAAATTTAAGGGAATTTTAATAACTTCTACAAAAATTAATACATATTTTTAGATAGTACTTCTGCTTTCAATATCTTGCTCATATTTGTGTTTTAGTGACTATTTAGATAGTGAATATGACTGTAGTATTATTAAAATGCTTTGCATAAGATGTTTTATTACATCATTCTTCTAGACAGAGATGCATCTATTCCATTTTTATGGTGAATGGTGGTAGTGAACAAACAACTCAATAAATCCAAGTGAAGTTAATAGATTATTCTTATTTTTCTGGTGTTTCTATGACAACACTATTATCAAAAGGAAGAAAAGACTAATGATCTCCCTTTAGGGACAACTTTTTCTTTCTTGTAATTTTACACATTGGCCAAACTTCTTTTTAGAAAACTTTTCATAAAGTAAGGTGCTTAAAGGGTGTATCAAAAGGCAGTTTTGTATTCGTTATGATTATTATTTCATTATGCACTTCTGGTAGCACCCAAAAGTGCTGGTCACTTCCAACCAAAACAAGGGGCATGAATGTGTGCTCTGCACTACCCTGAGAAACAAATAAACAGGAGAGGTATCAAAGTGTGTCAAGTTGAGTGAGATGACAGGATCCTTTAGGCTCCTGATTTGACTCTCAGTATGAGAATTGTAAGATTCTGGGCTATGTTGCACAGATGTGCTCATGAAAATATGTAAACTCTTATTAAAGTGAACGTACTTGATTATAACCTGAGATAAGAATGCATATTGGCTATAAGCTTGAGATATTGCTAGCATAAGTGAAACAAGTTGTGAAATCAAATGATAATTTGTAACTGAAATGTAACTGAAATATGGCAGATGGAAATCTCACTTTCTAAAATATCTGAACATCACCTTATCCGTGATCACTGCCATTCTGCATTGGTATGGCTTAACAACCTCAGTAATGCCTTTATATTACACTTCATACCCCATCCATACCATTTACTGCCTTGCTTGTGCTCAGGATGGTGGTGTAAGCTCTGGCTTTTATGGCAGAGGATGTTGGTAGATTGGCTTTCCGATAATGAAATGAAAGGGTAACGCAACTTTCAGGGAGTTACCAGAAGTGCCAGCTCATTACCATTACCAAAACCCCACTATAGCTGGAGGATATCTTTATACTTTGCAACACATTTCTACAGTCATTTAAAAGTGGTATATAAATCCTGAATGCTGTTTTACAGAAGCAATTGATAATCTCTTTTTAGTTCATCGTACAGTCTAACAGATCAATAGGTTGTTTATTTTAACACTCTGCAGCACTCTAGCACTGTGGATTAGTGACTGTAAACATAAGTTCATAATTTGCTCTAGTATCTATTAATAGATACTAGAATATCTATTCTAGTACTAATATTCTAATACTGAATAATCTATTCACTTATGCCAATAAAAGTACAATAGTAAAAAACACTGTCCAAGTTGAATTAGTTTTTTCATTAATAGTGTATTTACTGAGAGAAGTAAATGTGGAAGAAAAAATTAATCCTCAAGAAGTGGTGTCTAAATTAAACTAAATTAAAATTAAAATACTAGTTTTACAGTGCAGTGTGTACCGGTGTACAGTCAAGTAGTGAGCAAATGCAAAAGTCCTAAAATTAGATTTTACTCTTCTTGAGACATGCAGAAATAAAACCCAACAAACTTGTAAATGATGATGCCTTCCACCGTTTTATTTCCCAACAGGTTGCAACACAGCATTGCTCTAAAGCAATTATTTGCTGGTACTAATCGAAATCTTCATTGTTAGAGCTGACAGGTGAAAGAAGGAAAACCTGACATTTCCTCTACGTAGTTAATTTTTCAGTGTTATTCTTACCTTAATCTATGACATTTACATTTGAAGTAATTTACACTAAAAGATCCTTTGCATAAGCGGAAGGCTTTTGAGCATCCTTTTCTGACAGTTTTTTTGCTGGTCATTTTGGCTTCTTTTTTTTTTTACTTACAAGAAATATCTTATGTCGTAAATGCATCCCAAATACAACTGAATTCCTTCTATAAGTATTTTGCCTTTCTGTAAAGCCTTTTGTTTAATATGAGATATTTGGGCTGTTCTTGCTGTCCTCCTGACAATGCAGATATAAGTACATATTAACCCTACTGTGAGGCTGATGATTTCTTTTGATTATTTTTTTTTTTCTGAAGTTCTACACATCATTTCAGAATTGTGTGATTTCTGTGTCTTCAAGGTTAAACACTGTGTTGAGTGGTCCTGTGGTCATCTGGTTTTCCTTTTCCTCTGCCACAGACTTTGTAAACATTGCTATGGCCTGGCTCTTCCAAAGTAGTTTCCATATGATTATCAACTGGTGCATCTGTGTTTGTTGAGCATCTGTCTTAGAAAAATGCATAGAGAGGATTTACCTTTAGCTAGTCTTGAGCATTTACAGTTTCAACCAGTATCAACCTGATTATTATTTTGAGGTCTTTTTAGTAAGAGTGGTTTATGGAAGTAAATATGCTCTGTAGAAAAGAATACTGAATGTAGAGAATAACTTGAATGTAAAAGGATGTAGCCATTTTCATTAATGTTATTTTTCGTTTTCTTCAGCAAGTGCTAATGCATTAAGATCTTTTATTCACTAAGTAGTCTGAATGTAGCTGCGTGAGCATTTTTAGTTAGCCACCCAAGAAAAAAATAGTTGTAGATGATCTTTCAATTTTGGAAACCAAACATAAGCTTTTGTGCTTTTGATGACTGTAATTGAATGTTAGGTTGGTTGGTTTGTTGTTTGTTTTTTTAGAGTTTGTTCTGCAGTTTCTTAAAGATACTTGATGGTAAAAAAAGTGTCATCGTCGGTCATATCTGACCTGTCGCAGTGAGATGGGAAGAGCACAGAGTGATCTGTCAAAGGCCGGTGTAACCCTCTGCACAGCAGGGGGCTGCCAGCCAGCAGCCAGAGTTTCTGTTCGGTTTAATGAGAAGGTGAGGGGGGGGGTTCAGTGGCACAGACAAAACCAGAACAGAATTGCGGGCAGGTATGAATTCACTGAAAGAGTAATGGCAAGAAACAGATAAAGAGTTTTGATCACAGTTTTACTTTTATAACCAGGAAGAGATCCTTCCTTTTTTGAATAATTTGGTTCTACTGTGTTCCTGGGTATAAATGTGAGCTCTCTCCTATGCATGGTTGGAGACTGAATTGAAACTGTTTGTACAGTTAGTTAACGAAAGTAATTTTGGATAACGTGCTCTGATTTACAAGTGGCTGAATTCTCTCTGAAAGGAATATAAGTGACTAAAAAAAAAATCAAAACGATATTTATATATGCCAGGTACCACAATAGCTTAAAACTCCTAATAAGAAAACTACTAATAAGAATAATTTCCAACAAGTGATGTAATTGTGGTTTGTTTAGGTAATCTGGCATTCACATCTTTTTATCATTGCACCTGCCAAGAGAGCTTCCTTTTACACTGGTGGGGGATTGAAAGATACAACTTGCAAGTGCACCTATATCTTATAAAAACTTGTGAACTGGCTAGGTGTATGTATTTATATACATGAATATATTAGATGAAACAAAGCTTAATTCCTAACAGAAAATCAAAGAGGAATCAGTTCTAAAAATGAAAGTAAATAGACTGAAATACGACTGAAGTGAAAATGAACGGAAAATTACTGAACTCACGATTTTTTATCTGTGGAAATACCTAAACTAGCTACCCAGTGTATAGATTCCTCTTCTATTTTCTGGAATACTTCCTAGTTTTCTATTTTCCTATTCTGGTGTCTATTTTTGCTGAAGAATCTACACACACATTTGAGTCACATTTTTTCATTCTTGTTATACACAAACACACAGAAAATTCCCTATCCTGTCATTCTAATCTAACCTACTGTTCTAATCATGCATGGTCTAATGACGCATCCTATTTTGTCCAGGCACAATTATAGCAATTTATGAAAGTACATTTTCCTTCCCTTAAGAATACTATTAATATGGACAATCATGTTGTGGATGCTCTACTTCTTGTTTCTGTTCTCTGAACGGAAGGCAGAAATGAACCATTTCAGGTTTTCTACTACTAAGAAATATTACAAAGAACAGTGATTTCTTATAATTCTAAATGTAATCATGTTTGGTTAATATGTGTGTTATTACTCTAATAATTGAAAGTATCAGTGAGGTAAGCGGTAATGCAGTTCATTATTTTAACGTTGCTGAATTAGAAGACCTCAGCTCCCAAGATGAATCTATCATACATAGTCCATTACTAGAGAAAGTCAGATCCTTCCACTCTCTGTGAGGCCAGGGTGTGATAACCATAACGTAAAATTTCCTTCCTTCTCTACAGATGGAGGGGGCTGGTGTAAAGACAACATACTGATATAAAGGTACCTTCTGATTTATAGAGAGCTTTGTAGAAGGATTTGCAGTTACTTAATAACAGTACCAACCTGCTCTTTGAGGTGCCTTTTTATGCCTCCCTGTCCTTCTCTGAGGCAAAGCATTCACATGCTCAGCAGCTTTCTGGCTTCCCCCCTTCAAATTCAGCTCTCATGGCACAGAGTCTGTGGCAGAAGAGCCAGTTTGCCAGCTGTGCTTGTATTCTTCCATCTCCCTAAAGAGGCACAAGTGCTGTGGTGAGCAGCTGAGCTGCTCGCCCGCTTGCCATGCATGGGAGGGTTATATTCACATGTATGAGGGTAGGTATGTCTCTGATTTTAATGCTCATAGTAAGTTCAGCGCTCCCGGAGTTGCTAGCCTTTTTGTGAAACTGCTGATAGATACTTTTTGGCTCAGCATAACACATCTCCGTAACTGCCTGACAGGGAATATGCACCGAGTGCTCCTTTATGACCATTTATCCCCTGGTATATGCCTAGTTTGTCCTAGGTAGGAATACAGGAACAATTGAAGCTGTGTCCAAAACCACAGGGGTACCTTTATAAAATAAGCAAATTCAGTTAGATCTGTTAGTGTTATGCTTAGTGTTTCCAAGAGCATTTGTTATGAATATAGTGAAGAAGTAATGTTCTATCTTCTAAAATATTGCGTATGATTATGTCTCATGCCCTTCTCTTTGCTGCTGTTCCTTTCTTCACATACTGCTCCTGTTGCTTTTTAGGGAGGAGACAAGTAATGTCTGAAAAACACCTTCGTCTGCTAGATTACTTCCCAGGGTTGCTTGCTTAGCATGGAGCATGATGAATCAAGGTCATAAAATGCTGTAATCCCTCCTGTTGACTGATGTTTGTACACCAAATTGATTAAGTCAGAAAAGGTAAAGTTTAAAAGAGAGGGGAAATTTCAGCATCACTTGAAGAAAACAAGGAGAAACCACTTAGCTGTTAGTTAGGATGCAGTGTACTCAACTGGAAAAGGCAGCAGTGATCCTGGGAACCTGGGAACAGGAAAAGGGTTTGTTTCCTGTTGTAACCCTAAAAGCAAAGACTGAGAATAAAGTCTCTCGTGGCAAAAGTGAATCCAGGAGTTTTGTTGAGGTCAAATTCAGTGTTACAGCCAGTCTGCTCCTGAGTCAGAAAATCCGTGTCGATCCGGGGAAAAACATCAATAAGATGTGTCTTTACCTGAATGATCAGAAGACAAATGAAGGTTGTTCTAGTGTGGATGGTGACCTACTGTACACTGAACTACTTTTGCAAGTTTCTGCTTTTGCAAACTCAAGGAACCTTTTTTTCTGACTGCTCTGTGGGTGAGACAGGAGTGTCTCATTCAGAGCAGTTCATGGCTTTGGACAATACCTAGTAAAAGTACCGTTGCTAAGTTTTATATTGGAATTTAATTAGTTTTGTTTTTCAAGTGATGATAGTATTTCTTGCTTGTGCATATTTTATAGGTATTTCTGCTACTGAAAATGAACTCATATATTTTCCTTATTGAATTTCCCTGACGTTATGCAATCTTTTACTCTAATATTCTTTTAGCAGTCCAGTTTTAAGGGGAAATGTAAACTTAATCACTCTTCTCCATGTTTTCCACAGAAAATAGTTGATGTTATGCACGCTTTAGAACATCTTACTAAGTTGCCTGTTTCAACAACAGCAGGTGATCAGGCACTGACCCGAAACTACTTATCAAAGTAAAATTTCCAAGCTGACATTTAATCAGAGTTGTTTTACATATGGAAAGAAAATAGCATGTAAGAAACATAACACTGTAGAAGAAGTCATAATAGAGGAGATGTTAGAGAAACCATTTTTCTGCTTATCCATCATGAGTGACTTGTAGAGTGAATGCATGCTACAAAAAACAAATACAGAAAAGAAGTGTGCATTTATTAAGTGTCCTTATTAAGTGAATGAATCTTACTCATAGGCAGTGGCACAAGCCTTTTCTATACAGAGTTGTGCGTCACCACAGAAAGCTTGAATTTTATAGGAAGATTTTGCTGCTGACACTGGGAGAAAGCTTGGTAAATACTCGCTTCAAGAGAGCTATGCTCACTTACTCCCTTTGAGGACCTGCCGCTCTTATTTTAATTAAAAAGCAGCAGACAAAATCTTATCATGCAGAGCCTGCTCCACACTGAACCCAGAGTCAAAATGAATCCTTCATGCTCAGTGTTAAACTGAATTGAGCAACCATGTCATGTAACCAGATCTTCCACAGCACGCTCTGAAAGGCAATGTCATGGGAAGAGCATCTTAGAAGACTGTGAAAAGGCAGCAAAAGAAGCAATTACAGCATTCATTTTTCCATTTTATTGTCTGAGTCATGCCAGAAATGTTGTTAGCAAGCAACATTTAATTAAACCATTATCAACTTAACTTTGGAGTATTTCATAATCTCACCCTTGGCATTGTCTTTTTATTAGGAAAAGGCTTAAGTGACTATGAAGTATAACGAAAAGCCATGGGGAGGGCTCGCATGCAGTGAAGCTGCTAATTCATTGGAAACCTGTGTGGGAAACTTTCCTTTTTCTGTGATAGAGTAGAGCTTTGAAGGTCATCAGGACCTTTTATCTTGTAGTCTGTTTTTTCTGAACTTGAAGCCCTGTCTATGCAAAGTACATCCCAGTAAGTATCCGCTGAGCTTGTGATGGAGGGACTAATTTATTGCTGCTTTTCCTCAAATGTTTTAGATGTTTGTAATTGTTTATTTGTTTTATGGAGTGTGTAGGAGCCAAAGTGAGAGTCCATGACATTAAGCAAAATACAACTGTGTTCAATGCTCCAGGGAGTTCATTGTACAAATTGTTAGGTGCTATTCAGATAATGTGTTTTTGACACTGCAAACGTGCAGATGTATATTTTTCTCAACATCAAACTAAAATAAAAGATCAGGACTGATCCAGTAATAGCAGGGATGCAATTTTTTTCTTCTCCGTTTATTTGTTTTTTTACACAGGAATCTGTTCATCTGATCAGCCAGGAACCAGAAACGCACCTGCAGTTCACTTTCATATTTTATTTCCTATCATTTATTCTTTTTACTCAGCATGGAAGAGTCTGAGCTGTAACTGGGAACAATGTGTCTGAAAATACTGGGTAGCTTTGAGACATGTACTCAGGCTACTTTTATTTAGTCTTGCAAACAGTAAGGAGAACAGTTTGCCTTGTGAAGGAAGGAGTGAACCCAAATAGCATCTGAGAAAATTTAATCATTTGAAAGGAAATTGATATGTCATTTTAAAAAAGACTGTTGGCAGAACTTGGAGTTTCTGCAGCTCAATAGAGCTCCTTTGGTTCATGACCACACATTGCCAATGAACATTCTGGAAGCTACCATCTCGGTGGCTGCTAAAAATGGCCATGCCAGGCACTTTAATATAGCTGTAAGTGAAAACAGTATTTGTCTGTCCCCAGACTCATTTACTGGTGAATAATCGCATCATGCTAAATCTGTTACTGCCATTCTGCATCCACGCTGCTGTGCCTGCCCATCAGCAGCAGTTAACAAAGAAGCACAACATAAATTAGCCACTTAATTTAAAGCAAAATGCAGCTGAAGCATTCATTAGGCCGTTGAGAAATTCTTATCTTAACTATTTAGGCTAAATACTTTCATCAGTCTTTTATATTTTTTTAATGGTTAAAAGTACTAATTCTGAAGCTTTGACTGAAATTTGAGATCTTACATTTTTGGGGGAGGAGAGATAGGCTGTTTGGTTTACAATTTTTTGCCGAAAACATAGTGTCCCAGCTAGGGACAGTAACTTACATATATAAATTAGTTCTGGCTTTTTAACTCTTATTGCTGTTCCTGCCACAGAGATTCAACTATTGTTGCGATCTTTACCAAACACATTATTGTAAGAATTAATATAGATCCTGGAGTAATGACAAGTACCATAAACTGCAGAGTGTATTTTTCACTTGTCATTGAGTCATTTCCCCATATCAGAGGTACTACCATCTGCCATTTACTTGAAGAGTTAATCTGGCTGTGACTGTTGTTTACTATATCCAAATTGCTCCTAACATTATCAGTACTTAAGCAAACATTTCATAGAACATAGTTGCCTTTTTTTGTATGTTTTCTATTTTTAATCTCAAATCTTTGCTTTCTCTGTTATATTACAACTCTCACAAATAGTTAACCCTTTGAAAAAATTCAGTGCTTTGTGTTTAAAATATCTGAACTGGGTTGATCGGATGCCACTGATCATGCTGCCAGAATAGTATCTTAGCTGAACTTAACTGAATAGTGTCTGAAATACTACTTGACTGAAATCCTCAGGATAAAGCAGTGCTCCCTAAATTATGAACTGAAATCTCTCTGCTTGTCAACTGAGTTCCTCCTAACTGTATTCAGATGGAGTAGCAGCATGATGATAGGTAGGACACATGCCCTGGGGCCAAAGGGACCTATTGGCATTTACCCCTGGGATGCTGTACAGGGGGATTCCTCATGTGCCATTAAAGTATTGTAAAGTACTCTACCTGCACGGGAAGTAAACCAAGACTTGCGTTGGCAGATCATAGAATCATAGAATGGTTTGGCTTGGAAGGGACCTTAAAGATCATCAGGTCTAACCTACCTGCCATGGGCAGAGATACCTTCCACTAGACCAGGTTGCTCAACGTCCCATCCAATAGTACAGCCTATTACAGGAGGAGAATTTGAGACAGTCTGTGAATTTTGCTTCTGTGTCGAAGACAGTAGAAGGGAGAGAAGTGCATATGTAGCAGGGTGTATTCTTTCTAACTCGTTTCTTTGTTAGCTGCAGGTGTTCATATGGGCACTGCTTCCAAAACTCTATGTCTGGGAATGCGGATTCCTCTTCAAAGCATGGGTTTATTCTGGTTCACTCAATTGCTTCTCAGCTTCCTAGAAGGGATCTTGCTGGATCTCTGTGCTTTGTGTTCTTGGAAACTGTTTTTACTATGTTCTGTCACATACCATACAAAACATACATCCCATAGGAACTTAAATGAAAACAAATTAAAATTTACTTCAAATACTTGCAGTTCTAGAGAACTGCTTGTGCAGGTAAGCAGTAGTTGTTCACAGGGAAAACAAAATGGGATTAATACAACTGGAGCTAATTCACTTCTTACTTTAGTAAAATATTTAGAGACAGTTTTAGTTAATCAACCTGCTCTTAAAAAATTATTTAAAAGGTCATACAAATTAATATCCAATTTTGAAAGAGCATTTGCATTAGAAAAACAGGAAGGAGATGCACATCTTACCAGAATGGAGTGCAATAACTGTTAAAAATAATTAGGATATGAAATAAGAAGTATCTCTAAATAGATGTAAAGTACAATTTTCAGTAAAATACATGAACTCAATTTTTACTTAGTCTCGTCAGTTAGTATATAGGTTGAAAATAGTTTGGTATTTTGGGTTTTGGTTTTTTTTTCCAATTAACAGAAGGAAAAGCTATTCAGTACAACCCAAGTAGTTTACCATGCATTGCACTGCATTGCATAGTAAACCAAGTAAATTGATTATCAGCATCTCCCAAATAGCTTCACTTACTCATTAGTGGTAATTACTGCTCATTAGTGAAAAAGTTGTAATCGATGTGTTAACGTCACAGAAATAGCAACAAAATCTAATGTCCCTAGTGTGGCATTTGTCTAAAGTTCTCCCTTGGCAGTTCACTCAAATAGCTCTCTATTTTATTACCTGATAAGACTTCCTACAATTTTTACTAAAAAAAATACTTTTCTTCATAACATCTCTTATGTCACATGGCCATAAATTTCTGAAATACTTCCTTTGTTGCTGTGCTTTTCTCTGGAGGGGATTTTTTTTTTTAAACATCTAAGAGTATTCGGTGGTCCGATGAGCAGTGCTTTGGCATATATATATATAAACATATAAAATATATATAAAAAATTATTTAATGGTGCTATTTGTAGTTTTCCATAGTCTTCAAATGTTTCAGTAGCGAAAGTTGAACAGGATACAATTTGTCTGAAGAGGTAAAATTTATGAGGATTGGATTTATTGAGACATATTTTTACCGTTTCCTTCATTGCCACTTCTATGAGCTGCTAAACAGCAGAGCTATTGCTGACATTAGGCTATTTGATTAACATAAAAATGCTTTTGCCTTATTTAATATCTGAATATATGAATATGTAAAAACCTTGTATTTCGTGCTGTTTTACAAAAAATAATTAAAATTAATAAAAAGAAGTTGTTGGACTTGGTTGCATTGCAGAATGTCTCTGTAATCTCTAGTTTTATGGTACGAAAAGAGTAGTAGCCCGAGAGGCTTTCCAGGTAGTGCTGTAATGACAGGAAGCATGGCAGATGGGAAGAAGTAAAAATCCATACAATCAGTAAAAGATTCTTTTTTCTTTATTATTCCTTAGTATAGGGTGGTAAAGTGAGAACCGTCTGATTTTACTTTAAGATGTTAAAGAGATTTTGGTTTGGCAGATTTGTCCTTCAACGTGTTCATGTAAGAAAATACATAGATTTACTTTTGATCTCACTACTGTTTGAGTTTCTCATACTATAACTATAAGCAATAGCGTAGTCTGATTATAGCATATTAAATATGAAACTACAAGAAATAACTTTTACTTCTTTTTGGTTTGTCACAACTTATAAGGTGGCGTTACAGGTTTTCACCTTAGATACAGAGTCTATTCATATATTCCCCAGACTTTAAAAGCTAGGTATCAAACAATAGAACTACGCCAAAAGTATGTGAAACACTGTGCTAGGTATAGCTGGGAATCTTTGTTTGTTATGGAAATATGATATATTTTAATTGTTTCACAGAAACATATATGATTTTCATGTTAGGAAGAAGAGGAAAGAAAAGCCAAAGCGCACTTCAACTAACATTATCATTTTTAAATTGTGATAGTTCTTCAGTCTGTCTTCGCTCAACTAAAAATGATGAACTACCTCTAGAGGAAAACATTTTATGAGAGGAGTTCACTGAACATGCAAAAGACTTGGAGTGAAATACTTTGTTCCACTGAAAAAAATCAATGGCTTTTTGGACTGTTGACTTTTCCTAGGAGTTGTACTTCTAGTTTTAATGGTACTGGGGTGAGCTTTCATCATTTGTGCTTGCTGCTTTGAGGAAAATCCTAACATGTGTATGTAATTGCAACACAGATCACAAGAACTAAAAATCATTGAAGTAGGAACTTCAAGACTTTCAAAACATCCTTATTTTCAGCTGATTTGGGAGGATGATTTTGCTGTTCTGTTTCCTTTCCTGGATGCTCTGGAACAGTTTCCCAATAGTCAATGCTAAGCTAGAAAAAGTAGAAGGATGGGCTTTGATCCAGGGTAGATTTTGACCTTACATCTGAAGAGTGTTTCACATATCTTTGTGATATTGGATGTTAGTTATAAAGTTTTGGAAACAATTTTACTGAGAAATTCCTTCAAAAGTATCTGCAATGTTCCTTTTCTGCTTCTGGGTTGTAGTTCTTCTATGACTAATAGTGAAACGATGGCAGCCTTTATTGCCATTTGTTTAGGTTTTATATAAAGAATAAACCTTGACGACTCGTCTGCAAAGAAACCCTGATGTCTTTCTCCACCTTTTAAAACATTTTTTTCTGTGAGAAGGACTTCAGTGAGAAAAATCATCTAATAGTTTCTCCCTGTCCTTTTTGTGGACTTTTTTGAAGGAAAGAGGACAGTTTCATATAATTATACTACTAGAAATAATTGCTGGGGTTTTTTTCACTGATTTGGCTTTAGCTACCATAAGTAAG
Organism: Mesitornis unicolor; assembly: GCF_000695765.1. Lineage (NCBI taxonomy): Eukaryota > Metazoa > Chordata > Aves > Mesitornithiformes > Mesitornithidae > Mesitornis > Mesitornis unicolor. Next base: position 36,132 of record NW_010171183.1, read on the forward strand.
TCTTGGTTATCATAAGTAGTTTAACAAGTTAAAGCAATTATGTTACTAATAATATACAATGAGTAATTAAAATAGCTATTTCAGGTGGGAAGGTTCCTACTGATTTGGTGTACCATTCCATCAGTGCTTCCAGTGAGTATTTGACAGAATTTTAAAATTATTTTTACAAATGTAAAATAATATGTAAACAGCTCTTATGTAATAGGTTTACTTATAAAAATAGGGTTGGAAAAGGGCTCACTTCCAAAATGTATTTTTGCAGAAAAGCAACTTTTTCATTAAATTTTATAGTAGAAGATCTTGCTTCACTGAAACCCCTTTCTCTACCACCTCCTCTCCAAAAAAAAATTACATGGAGAGTCTTGGCTAATGAATAAGGTCATCTGAATTTATGTATTTTAATTTGAAGGCCTGCCAGAAGGAAAGTTTGGCTTCCAGGGTAGTTTGTACTTTAACTGGATATAACTGAGAATGATTGTGCAGACTGAATTTTGTCAATATTGTGATTAAAATTGTAAAGCTTGAAAGACTGGATTATTTCTATATTGTTTATAGACTAAAAGTTACTATTCTTTATTTAAAAAATCTGATAAACCTGATAGTAAGCTACAAGTGCAAGTGCAAGAGTTACCCCTAGATGATTTCCCATTGACTGGCTTATGCTTGTGAACTCACTGAAGCAAAAATGTACACTTTGACACAGTCACTTACTGAAGTTGAGCATCTCATAAATTACTTCAGTGACTCAGTGAATCTGAAGGAATCCACAACATTTGGTGGAGATATCAGTTATGCTTCTCTCCACAAATTTGAGTAACATAGGTCAGAAATCATCACAGTGTTACAGTACTCTGTAGGACATATTTTGGGTCATGAAGTTACGGAAATTTAGGCTGATTTTAGAATACCTAGAGTATAATATTGTTTTTGTCAACAGGTTAAAAAAAACAACAAACAAAACCTTTAGTGAAGAATTTACTTGGGATGTCATTTCACTATGAGATTTCATTTTGAGATCTTTATGATTCATAACAGTAAAACAAGGAGCAGGAAACAGGTCAGCATAAATACGCAATATATTCAGGGAACATCCTGATCAGCATATATAAGTACTTTCAGAATGTCTTGCCAGAGACACTCACAAGCCTTTGCCTGGGAAAATATCTGCTTTCTTAAAATATTGCAGTTGCTTCTGTGAAAATATTCTTAATGAGCTGAAACCTGGCATTACCTAGTAGAGAAATGATCAGTGAAGGCTTCGCTTAATTGGGACACATAGCTGGTAGTTGTTTCTCTTATCTGTATTGTCTAAGGACTGATTCTGCATTATTGGAACTTTTGATGTTCCATGTGCCAGTTAGGAATACCTGGAAATGGATTTTTGGCTCAATAAAAACCATTTGAAACAAAATATAAGAGGAAAGCTCACGTCTGGATGACAGATCTTGCTCCAGCCAACATATGAAGTAATGGCAGGTCATGCACATTCTGGGTGTACACAGTATGACACTAAGTTTTCAGTGACATTTTCTTGCATGTTGCAAAGCAGACCAGAACCAGTCCCACTGTGCCTAGCCATTCTTGCTCTATTCTCCACAAGAATTCCAGCAGGTGGATTTCCCAGGTTAATTCATCCACTGAGTAAATATTTCCAACTCAAAAGTGAGTCTAAACAAGCTGCAAGTGAGAAGAGTTAGGGATTGAGGAATGTCAGTCTGACAGGTTCTTGAATCTAGTTCCCAGCTATTAACATAGTGTAAGCATATATATTTTTATATGTTATTTTAATATATTTGTTATATATATAAGATATATAAACAAAACTGTTTTAGAGGAAAAGTGATCTAAGCTGAGATTTGATGTCTCCTTTATTGTTAGTAACTGAGGAAGCTGTACGTCCTTACCTTTTTAATGACAATTTAATTCATCTCTCTTAATTCTTAACTACCATTTTTTCATATCACCTCTGTATTCTCTGACAATATTGTGAAAATTGAAATTGATGATGGCAATATGTTGGCAACTTGATGAATCTTATGTTTTCTGATTGTTTGTTAGAGTAGATGTAAGATACATACTGCTAAGATGATGAGGAAAGAATGGTCATCTGAAGGAATGTCCTCCCTAGTCCTGCTCAGAGAAGCAAAACAGATAGGAGTTGTCAAATAGGATGCATGAAGAGCAACATGGACAGGCAATGCATTTTCCTTGGCTTTAGCAACACCTGACAGCAAAGAAAAAATTGAAGGACAGTTAAGGTGTGCAGAGATTTTACCTAGCTGCCTTATTGATAATATTGCAAACTGCTTTTTACATAAATTAATGATAGAAGAATTAATTATAAGTATTTAAAGCTGCTAGGAAATATGAAGGCATTTAATTGTAAAACATGAGTGACTTCAGATGTAGGGGAGTGAACAATGTCTTAGCGGCACAGGCAGCAGCTCAGCCAGCAAGGAAGCCATTTTGTGTGGAATTTCAGTTCCAATCATAAAGGTGTCTCCACGAACTCTCAGATCTCTTCCACAGCACTGGCATCATAAACAGCACTGTCTTCTGCAGTCTGTTCTTTTGTGTTCTTTGGCTTTCATGCCGTGGCAATGCAGCAGCTGTTGTCTCCTTCCTCCCTGTCAGCCCACCCTCAGTCACTCAGCGCTATCTGAGCCCTTCAAATCTCACTGAGACAAAGAAGAAAACTGGGCCACAGGCAGGCCCAAACAGTTCAAGTTATTGCATGCTCTTCAGCTGCCTTTGTTTGGGTCATTCTGTTCAGCCTCTTTGAGTTTGCTTTTTTTTTCATTAAGCCATATGCAGAGCTGTGTTGTTTCAGCAATGTTTGTTCAAGGCTCAGTGCCCATTTGACCCTATAGTCAGAAGCTGTCCACCATGGCTGCCACGGTAAATAATATGAATACTTTAAAAACATAAGAAGCTAATGGGTACAGAAAATGCTGCCATACCAAGTGTGAAACACTTTGCTGTGACTGCTTGGTAAAGTGAGCTTTATGCTAAAATGTTGCAATGAACCAGAGGTAGTGCTTACCTGGCATAGTATTTCCATCTGCAATTTTCGGATAAAAATCACGGCAAGAGATGTTACAAAGCACATCAAAAGCTGCCCTGTGTTGCCAGCGTCGCTATCGTGTATGACAGCTCCTGTCTTGTAACACTCACCCAAGCACTCTATGTAGAAATGTTTATTACTGAAACCACCACCAGTCAGGCTTCACTTGGAAACATTTGACATTGGTGTCCTTCAGTTTGACACACAATGACTGTGTAAAGCTGCTTCCCTTCATGCACTCATAAAATAATTCAGGTTTGGAGGGACCTCAGGAGCTTCCTAGGCAACCATCTGAGTGCCAAAAACCTCCAAAGATGGACACTGCACAGACTCGCTGGGCAGACTGGTCCACCACCCAGCTGTCCTCATGGGAAGAAGTTTTTCCTCATACCCAGTGGGAAACTCTTTGTTTCAAATGCTGTCTGTCTTGTCTTGTCCTCCTGCCATGCACCGCTGGCTCGCTCTTCTCAATCTATCTCTCAGAGTCAGAGATAATTTGATGTTTATTTTATTTATTTAAGTCACTTTAAACTCATCGCATGTGTCATTCTGAAAAAAACTTCTTCTATTGCTGAGTTTAATTTCTTATTATTCTGTAGATTATAAGAAGTTACATTGCATTGTATGGTTCTGGATAACCATTCATCTCTTTGAAGTGCGAAGCTTGCGGATTTTTTCTGACACTTTATATGCTTCTCTCAAAAAAAAATCAGCATAAGTAAGCGATTTTTAAATTTTAAAATCTATTACTAAGCAATGTATTTGTGCATATATATATATGCTTACCTTTAAGCATGTGTTTGCATCCCTTTGAGCTATGATTTGCACATGTGTGCAAATACCCACCTTAATATCTTGATATATAGAGATTGTACTATATACTGCTTTTTGTATGTATCTCACAAGAGGCCTGGAAAAGGAGTTACAAGAATAAGTAAAACTACATTCTCAACTACTTTAAGAAATTTTTTTTAACTAGGAACCCAATTAGGATGCATTATTTATGTCATGCAATATGTCACTTACTAAAGTTTTTAATCATCTTCTTCAGTCTTTCTGAAGCAAAGGAACATGGTAAGGCTTGCACTGCCGCCATCCCAGCAGTCACATGCATGTACAGGTTGGCTCTTGAGCAACGTGGTTTTGGCAGCTCACTGCCTACCTGCAGCCACTGCCAAAGACATGAAGCAGATCCCTCAATGTGAGTGAGCACAGGGAGTGCTCTGCTAGATGTTTTGTAGGCTGAGGGCTTAATTGTGTCTTAACACTGCCACTCGCATTAGTAGACTTTAAGCATGTTCCATTGCTCGGTATGAACGACTGGATGCATTATCCCTCATGTTGGCAAAAAGACTCTGGAGGATTAAAGGATGAGTATAGCTGCTTACAGTCACCATATTTACTTTTCTCTCTCTAACAACAGAATCCAGTTTTCTCTCTGTTCATTCATCCAGCCTAGACATGACTTTGGTAGTTGTTATGCTGAGTGAACATGCGCTAGCTGTGACGGGGACCTGACTAATGGGAATATTTTTTGACAAGGTGAGGGGGATACCGGTGTAGCTGTAGAGGTGAGGAACAGCTCACACCAAACCAGATCTCTGTCTCCAATTTCCAGTGGCTCATGGAGTAGGTAAGGAAAATCAGCAGAACAAGTAATGAGTGGAAATGTATGCAGTCCTTTAAACCTCCACATATCTGGGAGCTTTGAGTGGGGGTAGCTTCAGGGTGAACACTGATTGACACAATGCTCTGTGAAGAAGGACACTTCTCTGACTCCCTCTGGCAGTCTCTGTCCTTCTTGTCACATCCATCCCTGGTCACTGACTTGTGAGGAGAAGTCAGATCAAGGAGTTGAGGCTTGGAACAAAAGGCAATGCATAAATACGTAGTCCTGTCCCTGCAGAGTCTTCTTCAGAAACTGTCAAACTCCAGTAGCAACACAGTGTCCCTTGTTACACCTTTCTGCAGCTGACTAGGCCCTTGTCCTTATCCTCCATGCCTTTACCTTCCAGAACTTCCCAGGTAGAACATCACATTTCTGTTTCAGTGTATGAAGAAGAAAAGCAAAGAATATTTCAAGTTATTTACAATTATTTTCTATGGTTTTCCTGTCACTGCCCACACTATATTTTTGTAAAACAATCTATAAAAGCACGCTAGTTACAAGAGCAGCTGTCAAAACAGAGATAACACTTAATTATAATATTGCTTGACTTACTGTGAGCATAGCCAGGAACGATAGCTGTCAAATATACTTTTGCAGCATTGATGTTAGCTCAAGATCCAAGTGGAATGTTCAATACTAGCAAGTGAGCAAGATATAGAGTGTGTAAGCCTCACCTGTGGGAGAAATTCCAGTGACAGGGCTTTGTTGATAATAGCAATGAAAGCTCTGAGATAAAATAAAATACCAGCTGGGAAATTAAGACATTATTTTATGAGATGTTAGCCATACTTAAAATCTTAGGAATAACAGCCGTCATCAGCTAAGGAATTACTAAGGCAGAATTAAAGAGTGCTGTTGCTGTATAAAGCCATAATATTTTTATGTAGTAAACCTATCACAAACTGTCTTTATGGAGTTACATGTAAAACAATTTAAAATGCAATAATTATGTGTCTGATCCAGTACTTATTGCTCTTAATGGTCTTTGAATTAGTCCCTATATGTATGTATAGAACTTTAGAAACCACTCTGCAATAGCTCACTCAGGAAGCATGTGTCTAAATGTCCTACCCTCTGCTTCCTCCACTTACCAGCACAAAGTATGGCTGAACCAGGGCCTCTGGAGAGCTGGAATGCTCAGTTGAGCATAGACTTTGCAGAAATAGAAGGTCATGTTAAAAGAAGAATGAATTCTGAATGGAAGTTTTGCTTTGGAAGATTTTTCTTGCTGGTGATGGAGATAAAAAAGAGCACAGCAAAGACATTTTTGAAGTGCAGAACTGTGTTTGTTTATAAGATTTACAATAAAAATAAGAAAAAGAAAGGAAGATAACAAAATCAGAGAGGGAAGATGAAGAGATGTGCCACAAAGCAGCCAAAATTAAGATAGTCAAAAGGGGTGAGTCATCATGCTGGAGCAGGATAGTGTACCATTTCCCTTACCCCCAGTTAAGACTGTCATACAGAATTGTGGAGCTTATACACTCTGTCAGAGAGAGATCAAGGGAATAATACTTTGTGTGGGCAATCTATGGTATGAAAGGTCTTGAGGCCCTGGCAAATAATTGATAGCCTGCAAGAGTATACCTGAAAACATAACAACTGAAAAAGACCAAACAACAACAAGCAGATAAAAAACACCAAACAACCAGAAACCAAATACTTTTGGAGAGAATGTTATTTAATGCCCCCCCGACACACACACACACACCCCCCCCCGAAAAATCCCTGTATATTTGCAGTGTATTCCAATCTTTAACCTTTTGTGATTCATGCTTTGAAGCTTTTTTCTGTACAATGCAGAAAACGTGACAAGTATCTTTGTTCAGTGGAAGACCAGTAGGTAACATCCAGACTTTGTAATGTATTACAGTTAGGTGGGTTTTCATACCTACATTTCAAATGGTTTCAAAACCTTTATATGAGAATGGTGAACAGGACTGTCAGCGCAGAGGTAGCCGAAAGTGTGCAGACTATCTGCTGGGTTGGTGTTTGGCTGTGAAACTAAATCAGCATCTGACATGGCCTCCGTGCCTGCTGACTTAGTATGATCCTGTCACCAAGAGTGGTCTGATGGTGAAAGACCTTATTTAAGAGATTGAAGTTGCATCTCTTGGGGCTGCAGTAGAAGCTGGAGGTACTTGGAGCTGTGACTTAGTAAGCTGAATAGACATACGTAAAGAGTGAGACTCAATGTTAGATTGTGACATGTTAGCTATTACCTAAGAGGTTTTAGTAACTAAAACACAAGTGTTTTTAGGTATTAGTTCAGTAGCTACTAGGTTTACCTATTAGTTTAGTACTGAGGTACTAGCAAGCATAACAATGGTACTCTGAAGAGGTTTTGGACACTTTGCAGACTTGCAGAGTACTGCAAAGGATTAAAAACCTCCAGCTGTCCCACTGGGATTTTCTTTCAGAGTATGTTTGTAGCTGACTTCTTCGGTACTCCATTGCTATTCATTTTTGTGCTGGCTGCATGAGTCCCTGCTGCTGTGCTGCCTGTGCTGTCCCATCCTGCAGGCAGTCAGATTGCTGTCAGAGAATCACCATTTTAGACAGCTTTACCCTTTTTATCACATTCTTTTTTCAGTATGCTCATTGTGTAAAATACTGTCATAGAATTTTAACTGTCAGCCTCTATGAACCAGGTAACATATTTTCCCCTATATCCAGACTGGAAGTTAAGTTAGGAGAGGGAGGAAGTACAGCCTTTGTTTTTCTCCTATACTTAGCAAAATCAAGTTAAAATATTTATATTCATGTTGTATCAAAAATGAATAAGTTAAAAACAAGGTTCATATGTAGTTTTTGTTCTTATTAGCTTATAAGAATGTGATATGTGTTAGCTTACTGGGTGTATTTTTGCAGTAATAGAATGTCTTAGAGAAACAGAATTGCTATAACAAATTCTAAAACTGAATCTTTCAAAAAAAGAAAATTAAAGCACGCACACAGAGGCTGATGAGACTTAGGAAATGAATTTTGTTGATAAATTACTGACTTTATCTATCTTAGAAATGGAATGAAAATAGATAAAGCTCATAATAGAATTGGATTGTCTTACTCGTAAATCGTTAATATACGAAAACTCCTAAAAGGACTTATTGAAATGGAAAAAGTTACCTCTCATCCCTTAGCTGCCTGTGGAGCTATTTCAAGCCTTAGATTTAGTAAATATATTACACTGACTGTACTTAACTAAGGCTTTGAAAGTTTGTTAGATTTGGGTTCTGGTTATAGCTGACACAAATTCCCAGGTTCCCTGCAGATAAAAGGAAGTGATTGTTTCTTAGGAAACCAAAGTTAAAATTAATTTGCCTTCAGAATTATGTTCTTGCTGTTTAAAAGCACAAAGCAAATTGTCACTTTATAACAAGTGCGCTTGTTATGTATTGGAAGCTTCACTCCTGTTGTAACCATAGACATCACTAGACGTTCTTGTGTAAGGGTAGCCTCTCTTTTTTCTTTTTTTTTTTTTTCAGATAACTCTCCACTGTTTGGCTCATTTTATTTTGTTGTGGGGTTTGTTTTGGTTTGTTGGTTTCTTTTTGTTAAGGATGGGCTTGATGAAAATAATTTTTCAGGCAATTTTAGTGCCTTAATTTTTGCATGAGATTTGACCTTTCACGCACCAACCTAACACTAACTCAATCTTTGGTTGAGAGCTCTGCATTAGAGCACATATCTTTGCATCCCTTTTTATGATGAGTCTATAACATTATACTTAATTCATTGCTTCATTTTTAATATTTCATGCAAAACTAGTGCTAATGCAGGATTAATATCGTAGAATCAAGTACTCATAATAGGTCAGTCAAACAGGTTGAACACTTATCCCTTCCTTTTCTGCCTTCTGTGTAGGCATAAAATGATATGAGTGTTCAATACCAGTAGTCAGATAACATATAATATCATGCAATTATAATATATAATGGACTACATTTCTTTCACTTTGCTTTCATTAAGACCCTTCTGCTGTGGATGTTGCACAAGTAGAAGAAAATGTATTTTGTTAATCTTTGTTACAATTGGAATCATCGAACGGTTCTTCCCAGGAGAGAATCACTACTGAGGCTATGAAATGCTTTATGAACGTTTGCCAGCAGAAGTCAGCTTGCTCTGATTCCAGTTTGAAATGTGAATCTGTGCAATTAACCTTGACTCTGCCCTTTCTGTAAAAGACATCAGATCCAAACTTCCGCTCCTAATTTGTGAACCTAAGTGTTTTGAAGCCCTTTTAAAAGCGAAATTCTACCCAGACAGACAGAAGTTGAAGAGAGAAAACTCAGAGTCTAATAAAGGTAGCTGAAAATTAGAATAAAACATGGTATTTTATGTGAAGTAATGCATATGCTCTTAAAGATGTTAGAACAGAATTATCTGGGGCAGGTTTATCTATTTCATGTATTTGCATAGACTTCATTCCTTTAGAAGTTAATAGATTTATATTAAATTTTATCATGTTAATCACTGAAATGGAAGAGGCAATATTATCCTCATGGTTACAGAAAGAACAAGGGTCTTAACTTACCCAAGGTCAAAGAAGAAATTTGTGAACTGTGGCTCGTAGCATTTAATCTGTTAAATTGTTCTGCCGTAGCACAAGCTACAGCATATGGCAGTGAATCTGTATGGTAGGTTTTTGCAAGTGAAAGAACTGAGAAAACTCTTGGGAGAGGTGGAAGTCCGATGCTGAGGCAATCACAGATTTTGTGGAACATGCAGGCTTTTTTTATTCTCTTCATGAATTAAATTTAGAATGCTGTATATAGTTCAGCACTTGTCACACATAAATCTAAGTATATTGAGAAATAATGCTTAACTGCTTTCCTGCCTTTTACCTTATGGGAATGCATATTTTATTGGAAATCTTGACGTTGTGTTTGGGGTTTCCATGTAGTTCTCCTCTGTTGTTGTACATGGGACTTTGAGGATGCAGAACAGCAATAAGAGTGTAATGGGCAAATGATACTATTGAGATTCACCTCAGTAGCTCACCTCAGAACCTCACTACTGAGGTTCACCTCACGTCTGCAGGACATTCCAGTACAATATGGCACGCTAAAAGGTATGTCAGAAAATGCATGAGCAGGGAATGAAGGGAAATGAAAAGAGTGTGTGACAGTGAGGTTATAGCAGAGGTGACTGTGCTCACTTCACTGCACCTGCATGGCTTAGTTTTTGCATGGCTTCAGAAAGAAAGCCTGCCTTCTTGCTGTCTTGGAATTCAGTGAAGAAAAGCTGATTTTATGTCCTATCCATTCGGCAGTGCTTTCTCAGTTAACTCATAAATGGCAGGGATTAAGAAAAAGGTGGAGAAGAACATCTCTAAATTTTCTGGTGAAAAATAAGTCATAGATTTATATTCATAAAGTTTTCGTTGGCATTTGTCAATAAGAGAAAGCACATAGAAAGCAATTGTTTTTCATACATACCAATGACAAGATACTTGGCTTTCCATATTTATTCTATAGCACGTTGTTACTTGCAGCAATGCAGAGTGGGTCCATTTAGGGGAGGTGAGTGAGGAAGGGAGGGAAATGCTAAATCCTGTTAGAGTTTGCAGTGCTTTTTGGGCTGGGAATAAAAACTTCAGCAGAAAAATTAATCTGCACATTTATTCCTATATTTTTTTCCTTTATAAAGCTATACTTAAGTAGTGCATTCATATGGTAAATGTAATTTTTCAGTTGGCTCAGTTTGGATATTCAATAAATATTCTCCATGGTGCTTGTGACCGTATTGAGATTTTATTCAAGAGCCATTGAAATAAGCACCACAAGAGGAAAATCTGGTATTTTTGTTTTGTTATACTTTGTTTAGGCCACATGGACAATGCTGTTCTTCATATTTGTAATACCTTTCAAACGTATTTCAATGAATTCAGAAAATACACAATAGAACTAGAAGATCCAGTGTTAATGGCTTGTTACGATATTGTGGATTTAGGTGCTAACAAAGCCTAACATAATTGTTTTAATTAACTAAATTGCTTTTTCTCAGTAATATGGTTAGAAACGTGTGTGGTTGTTTCTGAAGGACCTTGTACCAGTGTTCTTCCTTTATAACAAAGTCATAAAGAAGAGGCAAGTTTCAGCTTATTTACACAACAAAACTACCATATCCTTTAGAAGTAAGTGAGAAAATGTGTCTACCCTACAACGTTTAATCTTCTAAAGACTTATATGCATGATTGTCCTTGTTTAGGCAGATGTTCTATCGCCCAGTGACCTACCCGGGGAAGCAGGCCTTGGGAGCAGCACAATGGGCAAGATGCTCTGGGGATGATGACTGTAGAGGAAAAAGGGCTGTCCCCAGCAAACTCCCCAGTTTGTAGTGAGCGTCACATTTATGGTGTGGAATACTCCTGTTGACCAGCTTGGGTCAGCTGCCCTGGCTTTCACTCCTCCTAGTTTCTGCATCTGGCTAACTCAAAACTGCTAAAAACCTTGATCACCACAGCAACATGCATACCAGTGCTGGCCAAAAACTAAAACAAAGAGACTTGATTCCCATGAAATTCAGTACTATAGTTTTCTGAACGATGCACCTTTCCTGACTAGAAAACTGATTCTATGATTCTATCTCAGTGAAACCAGGACAATGCTTTGTCTTTCCACATGCATACAGCAGACAGGTGACAGCCTTTAAGAGCATATTTTAAAGAGCAAGAAAATAATAAAACCCAAGCCTGGAATTTGGCATGTACTTTTTTTTTTTAGTAACAGGCAGATGAAATTTGTCTGTGATGTGAGTGGTGGAAGAAACTTTGCTTCCATGGGTCACCAGTAGTAATTTGTGTTTTTTAATGGTAACAAATATGTGAGATAACTTAGAAAAAGGAGCACTTAAGGCAGAAGTATTCATTCACTGGGATAGTATGACATGTGAAGGAAGAGAGACAATTTTGTAGCCGGAATGAAAATAAGAAAGGATCAATAGTATAAATAAAAATAGGCTAGACATGGAATAGCACACACAGTGAATGGGGACTTCTCTATGGAAATCCAGCCTTTCCACAGGCTTCATGTCCTGTGTGAATTTGTCTTTATGTTCTGGGAAGATCTTTTTTCCCATAATTTTTATTAAAAAAATTGTCTGCTTCTGAACAGTTTACTGTGTTATTTTTCAGCACTGTGGTCTGTGGTTGTATTTTTGTTGGTATAGGTTATGTATTTTGTATAATTTGCTTGCTGGAAAATGTGTTCTGTAGTCTTAAATCCTCAGATGGATTATCCAGGAATATCTGTCACAGTTTATATTTTGGTTTGGCCGAAATATTTTCTTGACTGCTCATTAAATGAGGAATCCTCTCTCTAGAGTATTTATTCCAATAATAATTAAGGTGATCTAGTTCACAAGGGACATATGAATATATGTGAATAGAGACTTATCATCATTTCAGTCACATTTCAGATTAACTTGGGACATTTGTTTCAGTATGTAAACATGTTTATGCACAAGTTGATGCACATCATCTAAGGAGAAGGAATTTTCAGTTCTTTTTTCTACACATTGAATTTCTACAGCTTTCTGTTCTGTGAGAGTAAAAGTGCTTTGCAGTACTTAGCTACAGCCTTCTGCCTTATTTAAAGGCCCTATTTAGTACATCTTTGCTAGAAAGGATCTCAGCTGGGCTATGCGTGTTTAGAGCAATAGTGAGGTTAAATCAATGCAACAATGAGGAGACCTTCAAAGTTTGCAGAGTGACAGATTACATTTCTGTCAGTAAGAAGGTGTTATTTTTTTTTAAAGCCAATGTGGAAGATCAGAGAATGGAAAAGTGCTTAACTGATTATATTTTAAGATGTTGGAGACAAAAATGGTGGAATCCAGTATATAAATAAAGACATCAAGGATATAAAAAAGATGAACAAAGGTGTCCATGAAATAGAGTGAAGTTAATCAATAAGTAGTTCTTTAAATATGCACTGTACTAAATAAACAAAAGGGAAAGAAAGCATTGATCAGCATCTGTTGAAAGCTAGTGACAGGGATTAAGCTAACTACACAAAAGACTTGAATCTTCACATAGTTGTTTGAGCAAGATAGTATTGTCCAGTCTCTGAAGTGCTTTTATCTTGGTAAGACGTATTCAAAAGCATCTTTAACTAGACAGTGATAACTATTCAGGACTGACAAAAGACCTGCATAGCTGCATTAAACTCACTGTTTCTCAAAAAGCAAACAAACAAACAAACAAACAAAAAAGGATGAGTGTATTTGAATGAAAAGCAAAATTAAGTCTGTTTTCACACATAAGTCAGATATCTTAATAAATATTTTTTTTCTTACAGTGTTTTACAACTTCTAACAATGTTTGAGTGAAATTACAGTTCAAAAGTATGTGTTTTAGTTGTGGTTTTAAGCAGTAGGTACTGAAACTGGTATTCAGATGGAATACATTAACAGTTGCTGAACTTCTTTTGATATTTGATTTGATTTGATACTTGATTTGATACTTGTAGCTTTGTTTGAAATAGTTTATGAAAAGGGACTAAGAGTTTTACAAGACAAATTACTGTATTTAAGATTCCAAATGTTTAATAACAGCACTGTGATACTCATTTGTTAGAAATTAAAAATTAGTATTGATTACGATACTGTACATAGTCTTCAGTCACTATAACACCAGAGAGTATTTGACTGATGTTCCAGTTAAGTGTAGATTTTTTCAGTATTTGCCTAGATTCACCTTGATGTTTTCATCAAATATTTTGTTTTTATGAACCTGACACTTTTGAACCTGGAACTTGGAGTTATTGTCACCTACTTTACGTATGTGCCTGGCACATAGATGGGAGGGAGTCTGCACTAAGGGTCTCCAACCTAGAAAGTAAATGTAGGTTTGTCAGTGTACAGTGCTTGCACTGTGCTTTGATAATCCTACATGTTGGTTTTCTACCTAAGATATATGAATGAAACTACTGGTTTATATGTTACAAGGTTGGAGAAACTGATCTTAAAAAAATACCAATCTGTTTAGCATGTTAGCACTTTTGATTAGAGAAGTAGTTGAAATAATAAAAATAAAATATAGCACTTAAGGAGCTGTTGATTAATTCAGTGTGTGAACCTCCAGTTGTCCATTACCTTCTGTCTGCTGTCATGAGTTAGTGTTTTCTCTTGTTTTCATAGTTTTTTTTTTCCTTAACTTTCATTCTGTTCCTGTTTTAAAATTAATTAGAAGATTATGAGATTTATTAAGGAAATTTCAAAAAAATAGACTTCTATGAAAGCAGCATCAGGTGCATTGTAGCAGAGCAGTCATTGGGTTCCATCCAAGTTGATCGAATTAAGTTTTTACTGTGGTATGTTGTACGTAAGCTTCAAATGCAGGGGATGACATGGGAGTAAAGCATTGTAATCACTGTTCAGTCGTTAAAAAAACTGTATTTTTTGGGTAGCTAACAAAGAACTCTGAATCTTGTGGGACCTTGTGAGGGCTCTGATGAGTCTTGCTTTAAGCCAGGAAAACTCCATGGTTGTAGGCCTCTCTCTACTTTTGGCAGTAGAAGCTTTCTAAAAAAAAAGCTGAAAAATAGTATATAGGGCAGAAAAAATATTAAACTATCTTCATTTTTATTATTATGTATCTCTCAATGTGTATTGGACCCATTTTCTAAATCTTTCCTTGGACGTCAAGTCTCTATGAACCTTACGTAGTTGAGAGGTTCAGAGAAGCATCCATTCTGCTGAAAAATTGGCCAGCCCAGACCTCCAAATCTCTTGTATCTGTCCATCATTAGTGAAACCATGATGTGCTGAAATCCACTTTTTGCAAGTATTGTTTTCTGATGCTTTCATAATTCTCAATTTTGCTGTTCACAGAGAGCGAAGAAGTGTACCAGCGCCAGGTGCTGTCTATCTCCTGTATCGTCTTTGGCATAGTCGTAGTGGGCATGCTTTGTGCAGCGTTCTACTTCAAAACAAAGTAAGAGCCTTCGTCTAGCGTGTTTATTATTTAGCTTCTGTCCTTATAGTTACTTCTTCCGTTTCTCTGCTCCTTTTGAAGCTGTCATTATTTCTGGACAGGCTAGAACAGTTCCTCATGGCTACACTAAGTCCAAAAAAAAAGTAAATAGGAATAATACGTGTTCTTATTTCTATTTTCTGATATCAGGAAAGAACAGATTGTATCCTTTCTAGTACTTTTTGTGACAATAATAAGTTTCTGTCTTTTACTATCAGTGCAATAATCAATTTCCTCTTCTGAAAGTTTAAACATACCATCTCTTTTTTGCATTTCATTTCATATCCCTGAATGTCCCTTTTGTTTCTGTTTGTTGAGAACAAAGGTAAAGTCAGAAATGCAGAAAGAGACCAGTTCTCTGCAGATATCTGTAACTTGTAGCTAGTAGCTGCTGATGTAGTTTCATGAGTATCAGTAATGCACAAGCACGTTGAACTATCCAAGTATGGTGGAATCATCTTTACTAAACTATTTTCAAGTGAAATACTCACTTTCTACTCTGTGCTTTATCTTTCTAACTGAACATTATTTTACAGTATTTATTGTTATGTGTGTAATTTGAGTTGCAAAAATCTCATAGCAATTACATGGCATGCTTGTCAGTGCTACTGTATCTATAAATATGTTCTGTATGGCTGTCATCCCTTATTCCTGTTCCAGCTGGAGCTAATGAGAGAACACATACCAATATAAATAGTACCTGCATGAGGTTAGTCATGGTGGCTGAGCATCAAAAATGTGGAGGTTTGCACTATTTAAAAGTTTGAATGCTTACCTGAATCCCCCTTCTTAGAATTCATTCTAATGGGTGGGAAATCTGATGAAGACTACTTTTTACTATCAAAAAATATAAAATGTTTTGGCATTTCTGTCAGGAGGAGAAAAAAAAAAACCACCAACCCTTGGAAAAGTCACCAGATCCTTTTTTATTCTTTTTTGTTGCCCTTGGTTGTAGTATTAATTGTGAGGAGAGACAGCGATTTTGCCACTGCATTAGAAATGTCATTATGCATTTTTAGATCTGCAGAAGTTAGAAAGAACAAGGTGTTCCTGTTCTTCCTGGAAAGGCTTGGGGTTTTTTGCTGATGAAGAGGGATTCAGAAAAGGCAGAATGGGATTGTAAGTTGGAAGAATATGCAGTCAACAACTGTGCATAGTGTGAATAAAATGTCCCTCTGTTATTCAGCTGTGCACCTCTTGGTTTTGCACTGTTGTTGGGAGTGGTGGAGAGCTGGGATGGAACAGCCTTCAAAATACCATGCCTTTGATGAGGTGGTTGGGAGAGTTATGTCTAAAAAGAATGAGTAGAAATAGTGCTTCAAAGATGAACTCACAGGGCAATAGTGCTTCATATCTCAGCAGGAGGTGGGGGTGTTTGGTTTGTTTTCTCGTCTGCATTATAAATATGATAGTTAAGAGTTACTGGGAAGAGTTGAAGTGTGCTTATGTCAGATTTTAGGAACTGAAATTTGAAGAGTAATGAGAAAATGAGCACCTCTAGTCCAGACAAGAGGTCTTACCAAATATCTGAAAGACAGCAGTGGTAAGAAAATAATCAATCCCTAACTCCCTGTCTGTGGCTCCATCTGGCAGCTGTCCAAAAAGTAAGAGTCTCTAGACTGGGTTGGCATGGGGGCTACACAAAACAGTATCATAACTAGCCAGTGTCTTAAGGATATAAAACCCAACAAGTGTAAAGCACCTCAACCATTATTATATGCTTTTAGTCAACAGATTTTCAGGACCTTCTTCATCAGGCAGATGTATCTAGATCATGCACAAGAGTTATCAAAGTGTGCCTCCTGCATGGGGGATAATCCTTGGGTTTAATTTGGTATATCAAAAATTTAAAATATTGCTAACAGCTACAGAAACTCTGAATTGTGCACCCTTTAAGTTTCCATAAAGACACTGACCCTGACTTTCTTAGTCTGACAATTGTATACCTGCTGCTAGAAATGTGCACTTCCCTATGCACCATTAAATTAAAAGTCCTTCTTTAAAATAAATTCAATCTGAGGAAGTTTAGAACTATAATCAAACACTATGCCTTTCTAATTGTTCCTTTTAGAGTAATAAAGAAAGTGCTGTAAGTATTAGCTACAGGGAGAGTACAGTAATGGGCTGCTCTTTATGACTTAGACTTTTATAGATGACTAGTGACTGTATTTCTTGCTGAAGTAACAATACTTTATTGCCAAATATCTCTAAAGTAGAAGTCATAAGGCCCATTTGTTTTGAGAACAAAAATGATAAAATAAATATATTAGTCGGTAACTGAATTAATAATAGTTTCTAGTTTTATAACTGTGCATCCTATAGTTTGGCAAAATGAATATGCATAAACCTAATATTAATGTTAGATTGCATGAACATAAAAGGGAATTAATTATTAGATTGTTTCTTTCAGTAAATTGCCATCAGGAATCTCAGTGTTAATGTTAAAGATTGCTGCAGTGAAGCTGAATATTTCAGTTTACTTACTTGTGTTGATAGATGTAGAAACAACTCTAAACCCAGGTTTTCTAAATTAATCCAAATTAGGATTCCAAAAATTTGTAGTTTCTTTTCTTATTTTCCTGATTAAATTCTAAGAGCTTTGTACATATAGGATATATTCCCAAAGTCTTATGCTGTGATCATGTTTCGCTGTCATTATTTAGATTTTATATGAAGTGTCCACTCAAAAACAGTTATCAAAAAAGACTAAGTGTTCCATAACATTTATGGAGACCAACATGCAAGTGGCTGGCTTTCCAGTAGGACATATGGATATATATGCTTATTTCCTCGGTGTATGTAATTTAGCTGGTCAGAAAATAAACATTCATACAAACTCTAGTGTTGCTTCTATGAATCCCCCCCTGGAATTATGAGAAGCTAAAGAGTTCTTTTTGACATTTTACAAATTAAATTATTCCATTTCATTGATTTAAAAAATGACTAGGTATCAAGAAATGTTTTTAAAAGAGATGTTTCAGAATCAACTAATTAATTTAATTTGATGCTATAATACTTCAGATTATATATCGGTTCAAATTATTCTGATATTTACTTGGCCACCTGTGCACACTGCTGGCTCATACTAAGTCAGCTGTAGACCAGTACCCCTGGATCCCTCTCTGCCAAGCACCTTTCCAGCCACTCATCCCTAGGCCTGCAGCATTGCGTGAGGTTATTGTGACCTGTGCAGGACCTGGCACTTGGCCTTGTTGAATCTCATACTGGCCACAGCCCATGGATCCAGGCTATCCAGGTCCCTCTGTAGGGCCTTCCTACCCTCAAGCAGATCGACATTTCTGCACAGATTGGTGTCATCTGCAAATGTACTGAGGGTGCACTCAATCCCCTCTCCCAGATCATTGATGCTAAACAGAACTGGCCCTAACACTGGGCCCTGTGGAACACCACTTGTGATGGTCTCCAACTGGATTTAACTCCATTTACCACCACTCTTTGGGCCTGGCCAACCAGTCAGTTTTTTTAGTCAGGAAAGAGTATGTCTGTCCAGGCCACGGGCAGCTAGTTTCTCCAGCAGAATGCTGCGGGAAACAGCATCAAAGGTGTTGCGAAAGTCCAGGTGCACCACATCCACAGCCTTCCCCTCACCACTAAGCGGATAACCTTGTCATAGAAGAAGATTGGGTTAGTCAAGCAGGATTTGCTCACAGTTTCCCTCCTTGACCACTTAAGTAAGTCATCTTCCTCTGGATTCTTACACTTTCCTACACTAGACACAGTCTCGACTGAAAGGAGTTAAAATTACTTTTATATTTCATTCAGTGTCAAATTCATTGCCCTGAGTCAAGTAAGGTGCTATCAAACTTGATGATGTTACAAGGCTTTCAGCAGCAAAATCAACAGAAATTTTTTAAAATGTTGCTGAAGCTTCTTTGCTAAAATTTTAATATTTCCTTTATTTCTTATCAACACTTCCCTGAAATCACTTCCTTCTGAAATTTGGCTCCACACCAATTGCTGTCCAAAAGCTGCTTGTGGCATAACAAAGTGCTGATGATCGTGAGTCCTTGACCTTGCTGGGTGATTTCCAGGGTCTTTCTAGGTTTGCTGCTGGAGATGCATCTGCTGGGGAGAAAAGGGAAGGAAAGAAGGAATTAAAATAGTATTGTGGAGTTATTTCTCATGATCATTTAAAACTGATAGTCTCAGACAATGTAGTTTATCAAAAGAATGGAGACTGATAAAAGACCTTGCATATATTTTGCTAGCAGTTTTTGTCCAACCGAGATATCTGTTTGGAGAAGATAAAAGAAATATTTAAAATAAAGTTTGCTGCCTCATATCCTCAATCATGTACAGAAATTTAAAACTCAGATTGCCAATGTATTGTGACAGAAACAGAAAACCTCTTTTAATAGCGTACTTTTCTCCTGAATATTCCAAGTGATTCATCTAGGGGTATTCTCAGCTCTGACATAGTGGATCATAGTATAATATGTCAAAAACACAGCCTCAGATACTATACTGATTTTTTTCTAGGTTTAGACGTTTAAGCAAAAGCTGCTCTATACAAGATACTGGGTTATAGGTCAAGTCTAGTCAGCTAGTAGAAGAAAACTTTGATTCTTCAACACTTTTTATAGCAAACTGGGGCTAATATCTGCTATATTTGCCAAAATATTTGTTCCAAATCTGAACAAAAAGCTTTTTTAATATTCAGCCTTACTTACAAGCTATTGTTAAATATGTATTAAATGATTTTACAAAATTCTGCACTAAAGCAACTAGCATGCTATTATAGTAATCTGAATAGAAGCTATTTTAAACAGAAGAGTTTTGGGTTTTTTTCCTTTATTAGGCCTCCCCAGAAGCTGACCGCTGCACTGAAATATTAGACACTACTGAATTAGTTCATCTGGTTAATCTAATACGGCAAAGTTTTGAACAAAGGAAACTATGGCTATAAAAATATCATGGCTATAGTAGAAGATCAAGCTAGCTCTTCCTTACATGAATTTTATTTCTCTCTGCAGGAAACAAACAAAGCAAATTCATGAGCAGCTGAAAGAAACACAGAATAGGAAAACCTACAGCCTGAATGCTTCCAGCATGATGGCAAAGTCAGAGTGTATGGCACAAAGCCGAGTCCAGCTGCAAAATGTAAGTAATCCTGCCAGCTACAACGCTTAATAGCCCGGCTGAGTTCCTGTTGCTGATGGCAGCACATCGCCATGTTAGCATCTGAGCAATGGGAACAAGAATTTTCACCTCTTTCATAAAACGTTTTTTTATCTGACCTGTTAATGAAAAACACCAAGCTGGGATATTTTTCTAAAGTTATTTCAGTGGATACTGGTACATTTTGTCCATGTAATAAGCCTTGCTGAACTCCCTAGCTCTGCATCCAGCAGTGGAAATTAGTATTATGTTTTCTGGCAATACCTTAGCTCATATGTATGGTTTATATGTGAAGTGGGGGTCCTTGATCTTAAGTAATTTCAAGTCTTCTGATAATTAATGTACCTGCATGAAAAAATGTACATATTTGTCACAGTTAATTCAGAGTAAATTCAAAATCTAGAACTAAATTTACCCATGTAAACTAGTGCACAAGGGTAGACAGTGCAGATGATGTTGTTTTCCTGGGTCTTGAGTTAAAGGGATTTTTGATACCAGTAAGAGATTCGTTTGTTCAAACTAAATTTGAAATGTATTTAGTAATTTTCTGTATATAGTTATATGTAAATTAATACAATCCCACAACCATTAAATACATAAAGGATATTTGAAATAAGGAACTTGAAGATGACCAATTTATTTAGTCTTCATTGTAAGGTATTTTCCAATATAAGTCATTATTTTCTCCCTGGTCATACACATACAGTGCTGTTTTATTATAAACAAAGTCTTTGGAACAACTGAGAGGGATCCTGGTAGCAATGTAATAGGAAATCATAGAAGATGTATTAAAGCCTTTCTAAATGCTTAACTCTTTTCTTTTTCTTTTTTCTTTTATCTTTTTCTTTTTGGTTTTACTTTTTTTTTAAGTCTTAACTTTCCTTAAAGGGCTGACTATTTTGTTTGCCAGATTCCATCAAAATAGTGGGAGTTTAGCAAAAGTGAGCACTCATGCCCACTTAGCCACAGATGTTTCAACTCCTGGTTTACACCAAATTAATGTAGAATTACAATTCAGTGTAAGCAGAGCCTCCATGCTATCACAGAAGAATTGTCAGAGCATTGCTTATGTTCACTAAAAGTCTTGTTTTATAAGAGCATCATTGTGGTCATGATATGCTTTGTGGTTCAGGAAAAATATGCTATTTCAAGAAAGAAGAGACCTCACTGAATCGACATAACCACAGTTTAGGGAACCTTGTGCGATTCTTCGTTTCACTTTCAGTTCATTCAGTCATATATTACTTCTAGCCACTAAAAAAACCTGTTGACTGTCTTGATGGGTTGTAATGATGGCACCAAAAGGTAAAGTTGTAAAGAGCTTTTGTGATCCTTTCGTTCTAACAGATGAAGTAGGTCTTGGTTAACACTAAGAATATGTTTCTCGCCTTTTTCTCACTGTAATCCAGTGCAGTATTTTGTCAACCCATCATCGCAATGAAGTATTTTGTGCCTTCTGAACAGCTGACAAACACACCAACAGGCTTTATTTAAGGCTCTTTCCTTTACCATAACAATAGCCATAATGGATGAAGTAGCTCACCGGCAGCGGTGAGAGCTGGTTCTTTTAGTTCCTGAGTTAGATTGAGATGGAAGCGGGCTTTCCAGAGACCAAGAAGCTGAGGCAGAGCTGGGAGACCTGGAACTTGGCGGAAGTCTCAAGAGAGAGCTGGGAGGCTGACGTGGCGGGCGGCGTGCCCAAGACCCATGGCAAATTTAAAAGTGGGTAGCCATCGCAGAGTTTGGCGCAAGCCAGGCCCTTGCGAGTGTGCTCAAGGCAGCAGCAGCAGTAACGACTGAGGTAAACCCGAGGTGAGGACAGGGCTCTGAAACCACTGAGAACTGCCAGCCCGGTCCAGGAGTCATGGTGTCTACCTGGCAGAGGAAGATTGTACTCCCAGCATGCACCAAAACGGATGTGGGATCTTAGAGGGTGCCCCCACAGAGGGAGGCCTCTATTCAGGGCACAGACTGTTGAGAATGCCAGAGCCTTTCGGTGGCAGCAGGGGAGAGCACTGACCATGGCTGCACACAGTGCGAGCAGGTTGATGACCTGCTGTGCTGGGTGGCACAGCTGCAGGATGAGGTAATGGAGCTCAGGGAGGAGATAAGCAGATTGAGGTGTATCAGGGAGAGCAAGAGGGAATTAGATGAGTGTTTTCAAAGCCTGCTCTCCACTAAAACTGCCCAGGAGGCAAATATCATTAGTAGAACACAGGAGTCCCTATTGTCTCAGGATTAGTTCTTGTCCCAGCAAGCTTCCCAGCCTTCCCAAGATAACCTGCAGAAGTAGGGACAGTGGGAACAGGTGCCAGCCCAACACCACAAACAGGGCAGGTGTGTTCCCTCAAGAACTTGACCACCTTCAGTGGCATTGCAGAAGAGGTTTGGGTCCCTGCAGAAGGAAATGGCAGATAGCATTGGGGATACCTCACGTAGGCCAGAAGTACCAGTGAGGCCAACTCGCCCTAAACCAACAATCATAATGCAATCCAGAAAGAAAAATAGACAGGTCATTGTTGTGGGTGACTCACTCCTGAGGGGTGCAGAGGGCCCAATATGCAGACTGGATCCACTTCATAGGGAAGTCTGCTGCCTCCATGGGGCCAGGATAAAGGATGTCAAGAGCAAACTTTCCACCCTGGTGAGGCCTTCAGATTACTACCCACTTTTGGTCTTCCAGGTGGGCAGCGATGAAGTGGCATCAAGAACACCAAGAGCAATCAAGAGAGATTTCAGGGCTCTGGGGCAGCTACTTAAGGGATCAGGTGCGCAAGTTGTGTTCTCCTCCATACCTCTTATGACAGCGATGGATGAAGGAACTAACAGGAAGACCAGACAGGTTAATTCATGACTCAGAGACTGGTGTCATTGCCAGGGCTTTGGGTTCCATGACCATGGATCACTGAGCCTGCTGGCAAGAGATGGAGTACACCTTTTTCAGTGTGGGAAAAGGGTCTTCTCACAGGAGTTAGCAACCCTTATTGAGAGGGCTTTAAACTAGAATTGAAGGGGAAGGGGGATGAACTCAGGACTGTTATGGATAAGTTTCAGGGCAATGTTCCAGTGTTGGAAGCAAAATCTGTACCACGACTCAAGTGCATATATGCCAATGCCCATAGCATGGGCAATAAACAGGAGGAGTTAGAGGGTGCTGTGCACTGGGGGACCATGATACAACTGGCATCACAGAAACGTGCTGTGATGATTCGCCTTGGAGTGCTGCAATGGATGGCTACAGACTCTTTAGAAGGAATAGGCAAGGAAAGAGAGGTGGTGGGGTAGCGTTATATGTTAAGAAGTGCTTTCACTGCCTAGAATACAATGTTAGGAACACCAAGGTGGAATGTTTATGGGTAAAAATAAAAGGGAAGGCCAGTGAGGCTGATACCCTAGTGGGAGTCTGCTACAGACCACCTGACCAGGATAAAGACACTGACAAGACATTATTTCAACAACTCAAAGATGTCTCGCATTCACTAGCCCTTGTTCTTATGGGGGACTTTAACTTACCAGATGTCTGCTGGAAGTACAGCACAGCAGAAAGGGGGCAGTCTAGGAGGTTTCTGGAATGTATGGGTGACAACTTCCTGTCACAGCTGGTAAGTGAATCTAGCAGGGGTAGTGCCCTGCTAGACCTACTGTTTATGAACAGGGAAGGACTGGTGGAAGATGTGGTGGTTGGAGGTCGTCTTGGGCACAGCAACCCCGACATGATAGAATTTTCAATACCTGGTGAAGTAAGGAGGGTTGTCAGCAAAACCTCCACCTTGGACTTCTGGAGGGCTGACTTTGATCTATTCAGGACACTAGTTCGGAAGTCCCTTGGGAAGCAGCCCTCAAAAGCTAAGGGGTCCAGGACGGCTGGGCTTACATTAGGAATGAAATTATGAAGGCACAGGAGCGGACTGTCCCTATGTACCGAAAAAGGAGCCGTCAGGGAAGAAGACCAGTCTAACTGAGCAAAGAGCTTTTGCATGAACTCAGAAATAAAGAAAGAGTTTCAACTTTGGAAAAAGGGGCAGATGTAACAGGAAGTGTTTATGGATATTATAAGACTATGTAGAAGGAGAATTAGAGATGCAAAAGCTCAGCTAGAACTTAATCTAGCTATCTCTGGTAAGGATAATAAAAAATGCTTTTATAAATATATTAATAACAAAAGGAAGGTCAGGGAAAATCTCCATTCCCTATTGGATGAGGAGGGAAACATAGTAACTGAAGACAAGGAAAAGGCTGAGGTACTTAACACATTCTTTGCCTCAGTCTTTAACAAAAAGACTGCCTATCCTCAGGGCAGCTGGGCTCCTGAACTGTTAGACAGAAATGAGGAGCAGAACTACCCTCCTGTAATCCAGGAGGAGGTAGTTAGTGAGCTGCTGTGCCACCTAGATCCCAACAAGTCTATAGGTCCGGATGGGATTCACCCTAGGGTGCTGAGGGAGCTGGTGGAAGAACTGGCTAAGCCGTTCTCCACCATTTATCCTGGCTAATCAGGGAGGTCCCAGATGACTGGAGGTTGGCCAGTGTGATGCCCATCCACAAGAAGGGTTGGAAGAAGGATCTGGGGAACTATAGGCCTGTCAGCCTGACCTCAGTGCCTGACAAGATTATGGAGCAGATCATCCTGAGTGTCATCAAGTAGCATGTACAAGACAACCAGGGGATCAGGCCTAGCCAAAATGGGTTTAGGAAGGGGAAGGTCCTGCCTGACAAATCTCATCTCTTTCTGTGACTGGATGACCTGCCTAGTGGATGAGGGGAAGGCAGTGGATGTGGTCTACCTTGACTTCAGCAAACCTTTGACACAGTCTCCCACAGCATCCTCCTGGAAAAGCTAGTAGTCCATGACTTGTACAGGCGCAGCCCTAGATGGGTTAAAAACTGGTTGGATGGCCAGGCTCACAGAGTGGTGCTGAATGGTGCTGCATCCAGTTGGCATTCAGTGACCAGTGGTGTCCCCCAGGGATCAGTTCTGTTCAACATCTTTACTGATGACCTGGCTGAGGGGATTGAGTCTACCTTTAGTAAATTCACAGATGACACCAAACTCGGGGGAAGTGTTGATCTGCCAGAGGGTAGGAAGAGGCTGCAGAGGACAGGCTGGGTCAATGGGCAGAGGCCAAAGGTATGAAGTTTAACAAGACCAAGTGCAGGGTCCTATGCTTCAGCCACAATAACCCCATGCAGCGCTACAGACTAGAGGAAGAGTGGCTGGAGAGCCCAGCAGAGAGGGACCTGGGAGTACTGGTTGACGATCGACTGAACATGAGCCAACAGCCCAGGTGGCCTGGAAGGCCAATGGCATCCTGGCCTGTATCAGGAATAGTGTGGCCAGCAGGAGAAGAGGTGTAATTCTCCCCTTGTACTCACACTGGTGAGGCCTCACCTCGAGTACTGTGTACAGTTCTGGGCCCCTCGCTTCAGGAAGGATATTGAGGTGCTGGAGCAGGTCCAGAGGAGAGCAACGAGGCTGGCAAAGGGACTAGAGGGGAAACCTTATAATGAGAGGCTAAGGGAGCTGGGGTTGTTTAGCCTGGAGAAGAGGAGACTCAGGGGCGACCTTATCGCTCTCTACAACTGCCTGAAGGGAGGCTGTGGTCAGGTGGGGGTCGGGCTCTTCTCTCAGGTGGCTAGTGACAGGACGAGAGGGCACAGCCTGAAGCTGCACCAGAGAACATTTAGGCTGGATATTAGAAAGGACTTTTTCATGGAGAGGGGGGCCAGCCATTGGAATGGACTGCCCAGGGAGGTGGTGGAGTCACCATCCCTGGAGGTGTTTAAGGCAAGGCTGGATGTGGCACTTAGTGCCATGGTCTGGCCGATGTGGTAAAGTTAGGTCATAGGCTGGACTTGATGATCTCAGAGGTCTTTTCTAGCCTCAATAATTCTGTGATTCCAAATATTAGAGGTTGAAAACCATTATTATTCTGTATTATTTTTATCCAAATCTGCTTTTTAGTTTTAAATGCTGTTCAGACTGGCATTATCAGTGCTGGTAACTAACACACAATTTTCTTGTTCTTGTGGCTGCTTGCAGGCAGCTGTTTTCTCCTTGCCATTAATGCATTTTCCCTTTGGGAGCAAAGACACTAAGGAAGAAAAACAGAATGACCTTGTGCTGGATGTAGCATAACAGTGCAGGGTAATAATGGTTTCTATTGTTAGCAAGATTTTAGTGCAGGAAATGTAGGCAGTTCATGAAATATTTACAAAACTTGGCAGATTGGAGGAGAAAAAAAAGGGCAGGGCGTATGGCGAGGCAGCAGAAAAGAACTTTGAAATGGTATTTCATAGGAATGGCTGAGTGTCTCCCCTTCAGAGACCAGAGCACAGCCCCGGGCGTATCCTCTGGGTGGGAAAGGGACTGGGCAGTGGGGCAGGAAGAAGAGCGCTCCTGCTGCTCGCTGCTGTGGTTGTGCTGCTGCCTTTCTGCCCATCACTGCCTGAATGTGATCTCTCTATGATTCCTATCTGCAGCTCCCACCACATGGGTTTGAGGAGAAATCTTAGTTCTCTTCATTTCCAGGAGCCAATAAAGAAATTAAGGTGGTTACTTTCTGGAGACTAGTCCTCCAGCCTGGTGTCTTGGTTTATGCAATTCTGGAAGCCATTTCTTTTCCCATTCGAGGTGCTCCTCTTACATGGGAAAACTGTCCTGCTTGTCTGTTATCTTTCTCTCTTTTCCTAAAAGATTCCCTCATATTTTTCTCCTGCCTATTTTGAATGGATCTGGGGATACTTTCAGGTTTTTCACGCTGCTTTTTCTTCTTCTGTAGAGAAGAATACATTAGTGTAGACCTGGGAATAGTTGCATAACATTCCTTATTCTTCATGACCATTCTAATAATGTCTGTTCTGAAAGAACCATAACATTTTGACTCAGAGGTTGCTACATACAGTGAAGTATGCATGGATCTTTCCAAATGCTGTGTTGCTCTAGAAAGAACTTATTTGCCAAGACCCAGGGCATAGCAGATAGTGTTTCAAGTGGTTTGTGGCTGTAAAGATCTTGACCAATCTCAGTGAAGTACTTTTTTTTCCTCATCGTTCTCTTTTTCCCTTTTTACCCTTGACTGGACTTTAGGAAAAGAAGTATTTTTCATTACTTATTTTCAAAGACCATTTTGAATCTTTTTTTAAATGAGAGAAACCATGTGAATGTATCAAAATTGCTGTTAACAGAAAAACCACACATTTCTTTTTTGAACTGATTGTTAAAATGAATTACAAATTTGCATTTTACTCAAGCCTAACTCATTACACTTGCAGTTGTTTGCATTACTGTTGAAGGGAAAGAAAAGGACTTCAGACCTCAGTCCCCATGATATCCCACCTCTATGCCAATTACAACTTCTTTACAGTAGCGTGATTATAAGAACTATATACGAGGTTAAAAGCTCTGAATGTTAGCTTTGAAAACATGCTCCATTTGTATCAGAATTCTCCTGCTGCATCCTAGACTATCCGTTGCCTTGCAGCAATCCTTATTTCAAAAGGCAGTGTTTCAGAAATGGATTTGAGGTGTTGAACATTCCCCCAAGTTTATTAAAAGTCCATATGGCAGTATTGCTATTTCGTATCTGGATAGTCAAGTTAAGCAACAGGATATTCAGGAATAAAATGAGCTGGCCAGCTGAAAAATGTAGGCTTTTTAGAACTGCCTTCATTTAAGAAGTTCCTCTCTTCAGGGTTTTTCCCTCTCCAATCAGCAGGGTAAAGTGAGGAAGAATGGCCATGTCCCAGTGCCTCCCTTGGCGAACCTCTATGTTGAGGAAGAATGCAAGGAGCATTATGCATTTAAGTTAAAACTTAATGGGGATGCCTCCCTGACATTTACTATATTGCAAGGAATAAAGCTTTTTGTTTGTATTGACAATATTTTGAAGCATCATATGCTTTTCCTTCCCACACTCAAATGCATTACATTTCCTCTGCTTCCTTGCTCTGCTCACTTGCGATTCTGTAAAGTGGGAAAAAAAATAAAAGGTTAGATTTTGTCAAGACTGTTGTATTCTCTCCAGACTCCTGCTGCTGGGAGTTGTGTTCACCTGTGTCAAGCCTATTTCTCTTGGTTTCAATTCCATTATTTTGTTAGGGATATAAATTAGATGAAAAATGCTGTATACAGTAAGCAGGATTCATAAATAAGTGTTTAATACAGCTCCTAGTATTCTGAATCTCCTTCAAGTCCACTGCTTTTCCCAAATATTCTGCCAGAAACACAACTTCTTTCTAGGTTTTCTAGCATCTTGGGATAGATACTAACGCATTAGTAGTCTTGCTATAATTATTCAGCCAGGAAAAGATAGATGTGCCAGTTTTTAATGCAGGATCTTTGAGGCACACAGGAGATTCAGATTTATTTCACCTAATGCATGGAATTTAGGACTTTCGTTAGTATTACCTACCCCTTCCCAAAGAGATTATATTATCTTCAAGAGATATTTAATGAATGCACTCCACAAATGGTTCAATGTCCTCATAGGCAAAAGGAAGTAAATTGTCATTCTCAGCTGCCTCTCTTGGAAAGACAAGTGGTCTGTATCCCTCTTCATACACCACGCAAGGAGCAAGAGGAGGTGTTGTTGCCCTCCTATTTTTCTGTAGTTCACCAGTCTTTATGAGTCTTAATCATGCTCCTCATTACTAGCTGCTTTTTCCACCTTGACTATAGGGTTTCTTTAAATTCTCATAACTTGACAAATACGTCACGCAACAAGAGAAAAAAAATGCAGCTGAAGCCTTGTCATTCCTTTAGGGATTCTGAGAGTTGCCATGGTTGTTTAAAGTGGCCTTTTTCACCTTTGTGGATTTTAATACTTTCTCCCACAGTACTAAGTGGATCTGTTAATTCCTCATCGTTTTCCTTCTGAGGTGGTTAATGTGTTTTTCACGCTGTAGTGTTTTTCATTACACTTGTTTCTAATAGCTCACAATCACTAGCTCCAGGTTTCTGATGTTCTTGTAATGAGAGGAAAAAAATGCTCTTTTTGTGTTTTGTTGCCTTTTGTTGATAGTAGTAGGAAATAAGTTCATTTTAGTCACTGTGATAGAAATGCAGTGAGTATAAGTTGAGTAACAGATACACTTAAATCTCTTAAAAGATTACTGTGTGGTTTTGCCTGAGTTATGATGTGATTTATCAGATAAGATCAAGAGCAAATATCCCACTTATATATCACATGACTAAGGAAGAACTGCCAGAACAGACAAACTTGAATTCACTAGCCTCTGTCTAGATATAGTGTTGGCAACAAAACAGGGGGTATGAGAACAGCTGTAAGGATGTTAAATATACCACCTGGTGGGCTTCTGTGCAAGGTCAGCCCATCCAGAAAAATCACTGCCTCTTTATCTCCCTGAGACACCCTCTCTGAATGTAATTTAAAGCCAACCCCTCTGCCTTCTCAGTCCTTATAGAAAGAGATACCCACATCACCTCTCTTCTAGTGCCACATGCATTTCTGGACTTTTTATTATTACTATTTTGGGGAAATCATTGAGGAGGAAGAGCTAAGAAAAGCTGGGGGGAGAAGTAGGTGTCTTGTTTTACATAACACTGGGACAACAGTGTCAAATCTGTAGCACTTGAGTAGAATCTGTGGATTCTGCATTTTAGAATAAAGAATATAAGGCATGGAGCAGGGGAATTATGTGCCCACAGTCATACAGTAGGTCAGTGGCAAAGGCTCATTTCTTGTCTCCTGGCCCAGAGTGCCTTTGCAGATTTGCTTACCATTAACTAGCAGAGGGTGGAATTTTATTGTCAGAGTTGAGTAATTGTACATAACAGACAGTTTATCCATGAAACTGAAAAGTTGAAAATCTGCAAAATTGTTTGGTTTTAAATGCTATCATTATTCTTTAATTTATTTAGCCATATGCATCGGCGTTTCTTAGTAATTGCTATGAAACTGTGAAAAGTTGAAAATCTGCAAAATTGGTTTTAAATGCTATCATTATTCTTTAATTTATTTAGCCATATGCATCGGCGTTTCTTAGTAATTGCTCAAACAATTACAAAAACTAAGCAAGACAACAATAAAACTATAAAAATTCAAATAATACAGATAAGCTTTCGGTGATGCTTTCAACATACTGTAACAGTGCTTTGAAACTGTTTCACAGCTTATTCTCCATCATGGGTGAGTATTCAGCAGCTCACAACAGTCAGAGGTCTTTGCAGAGCTCAGCTCAGGTGGGAACTGGGCTGTGGAAGCAACGGGATGGGCTCTGCTGGGGTACGGATTGGGAGTAATCCTATACTGTACGTCTGGGGGCACCAACTAATCCTGCTGTAAACTCACAGAAATCTGAAGATATTTTTCTCCAGAGATGGTATCAGAGAAGGGATGTGGCACTTACAGTTAAGCTAAAAGAGAATGAACACAACTGTGTTTAAACCTTTTAAAATGTGTGAATAATATGATATACCCAAATAAATTCAATTACATCGGTCAAGTTCTCTGTATATTCACACCCTCAATTTAAATTGTAATTCATGTTTTCGTTTTAATTAATGTTATGGCTGTTATGGTAATTTTTAAGTGGTGAAAATGGCATAAAATAAATGTTTGGTTAGGGGGAGAAAAATACCCTGCCTGTAAGGGGCAGTGTCTGGGTGGTGCTGGGTGTTGGACCTTCAGTATATTTGCTGGTTGGCATCAGAGCAGCTTCTGAGGGTCCTAGTTTTCCTCAGTTGTGATGAGGAGAGATTCTGTATACCATAACTCCAGCCCACATCCACTTTAACCATGGATGTAGCAGAAGACACGGCTTATCTCTAATTACCTTTCACAATTTACTTTCTACTCATGGTCTTATAAGCCATTCAGACCTTCAATTCAGTATCATGAACAAACACAAAAAAGGACAGAAAGAGCTTCCTGGCACTAACAACTTTTCTTTACATAGCTCACATTGATTTATTCAGGTCAGAAATCAAAGACAATTTCATTTCTGCAGCTGGCAGGATAACTATTAAAGTTTAAAACCTTCACAGACAGAAGTACCTTAAAAATCCTACTTCTATCTGAATATTTTATCTACAACATTTACAAGTAACAACTAAGGTCATGGTAACTGAAAGAAGCAAGAGTGGAATATGTTTCTTATTATTATTTCAGTTGTGTTTGCTTCATGCATGCAGTAACATTTTGCACATTTTCATTCTTGTAGCTTTGCCTTCAGAAGCCCATAAGCAGATTTTGGCCCTGTTTATGTGGGTATTTCACACAACAGAAAGAGGGAGAAGAGCATTGGAGAAAAATATGATCTGTTATTTTATCTATAGAAGTTTGTCATCAGAAGTCTGGATAGACAGACTAAAATTGCATGTCACCCATTTTTAAAAGAGAGCCATCTTGTATGACTTTTTATTTTCCTGAAGTCTGGAGAAATGTAGATAAGAATAAGTGAGAATCAGAAGATAATTCTGTGTTTTTAAGGAGTAATGGGTCTTTTTTTAGACAACAAAATAATTATGAATAACTGTACTTTGAAATAAATCTTACTCTTCTCCTTAAATGTTTATGCTATTGTACCGTAGCATGTTGGGTTTGGTTTTTTTACCACTGTGGGGTTTTTTATATTATGTTTATTTAAATTTGTATTTTCTTTCTAAAATGTTTAATCATGTAATAGCTTCCACAATACCAGTTTATTGTGAAGAAAACATGGATATCTAGGTATCTAGTACTAGCAATACAAACTCAATACAGAAAGAAATGGATTAAACAAAGATAGACCAATTAGTTTTAGTGCAGGTAAATGTAATGCAAAGTGCAAAGTACACTATTTTTCCTACCTGAATGGAAATGGGGATTAACCTCATATCTCTGAGATATTGGCCAGTAACAACTAACAACATTGATTCTTATTCCAAGCCAAAATTCAGCTTTTTCTATACTTGGACTTCCTGGCTCCATTCAGGATGAAAGACACAATTTTTGCTGAATTTCCAGTTGAATCACAAATCAAGAAGAAGAAAATCTGTTCTTGTTCATGTCCAGTGTCTGGTTTACAGACCTCTGTGTCTCACTATGTGCCCAGAGACTGCCCTACGCCTACTGCTGTCACAAGAAGATTTATGTTTACATCATTCTTACTAGCACAGATACATTCAGGTCAAAAGTTTCAGACTTGTTCAGAAGAGATATCTCACTCTAGGATAGGTTTCAAATGTATTTCTTGTCTGGTGATAAAAATACTGTTTCAGTTTGTTTTTCACAGTTATGCATGCTCTTAAAAGCAGTGAAATCACTGAAGGACCCAAGAAAGTGATGACTGTCCTCTGAGATGTGTTTCATTATCTCAGTCTCTGCATGAACAGCCACAAAAACAGGCTTGTAGTCAAAAGGATCAGTGTTCCCTATCATGATGGACAGATCAGTCAGTAATTTTACTACTAATGCAGATATCAACATTTTGATGTGAAGAAGGTAATAGGGATAATGAGTACCGGTGCTTTCCGCTATGTAAATAATAGTGAATGATTGTATTACTTGCAATGCCTAATTTTAATTTAAAAATGCATTAGAGCACTTCTTACCCCACTCTGATATGAATTCTGATTGAATCGTATCAATAATGTACTTTGCCTTCTGTGTATTAATTAATTTTCTTCTCTGTACCACAGTACTCAAAACCAGATAGGCATCCTGGGCCTATTTTGGACAAAGTTATGGAGTCTAGTTTTTCAGGCCCTCAGTCTTTCCCAGAGGCCTTGTCTCCTGACAGAGGAAACCAGCCCACCAAGCAACATAGGTAAGCAAATGGCTGTCTGATGGGAGAAGTGGCAGGCTGCCGAGCAATGGCATTGAACCGGTGATACATGTGCTGGATTCTTTTGCGCTGTGACTAGGAGAGATGCTGAATGGTATGGCACCAACAGAGCCTCAGCCGACTCATTAAGCAGATGTCCAAGCGTTTTCTTAGCTGCAGACATAAAAGGCAATAACAATGCTCACTGACTTTATGTGCATTTTATAAAAGTCCTAGAGGAAGCATTTAAGGACACCATCCAAGCTGTAGACACAGGCCAGTGGATGAAAGTACTGTAGTTTGAGAAACTATTAAAACCAAGACTTTCTATATCGATGTTCATGAAGTTAATGACTCATCTGCTGTAGAAAGACATGACTGCAAACTTCCAGCCTTTCTTACTGTTTCTTTAAACAAATAATACTTGAAATTAATAATGACTTATTTATGAACACATGGTGGCCTTTGAAAACTAGCCTTTAAAAAGTTTGGATGGTTGTTTCCAAGAGGAAAAAAAGAGGAAAGTCACACATCACTGGATAGCATTTGGATTAGAATTCTGCTTATAGCCTTTTTGGATGAAAAAGAGTGCAGGTGCTTCATTACAGGACTAGAAACCAAATTTGCGTCTGATATAAGCAGTAGCCGTTGGTGGAATGGCAGTGGTAATGTCTGGTCCAGATCATAGACAGACAGAAGAAAAGCTGAGAAAAATGTGTTCCAAGTTTCTTTAGCTAGATAATCTGGAGGAGAAGACTTATTTGGTAAAAGGATAATTTGTTTAAAATTACCCAAAAAAAAGTCTGGTATTGCATGAGGTTAGGATCTAGCTTCTGTAGTATTTGGTGTACTTTCATTGCAGTCCCGTAGTCAGCTATATGTTCTTTCTCTTTTGAATGAATGATTTGCTTAACCTACCAAAGTACAGCATATGAGCCAGGAAGGGATATTTCGGTCCTATCTGCTTTTAACTTGCTTAAGCCTTTAATTTGGCATGAAAAAAAAGAATGCCAACTGTCATGTCAGATCCATTCCTTAGGGCTTATTCTTTATTACACAGTGGTTTTCAAAGTGTGCATAATGATTCTACTGACCATAGATGAACTGTGGAACTGTTACCTAGGATGCTTTCCAAGAAAGTTCTGGTGGGAATTTTATCTCCACTTAGTAAAAAGTGAAGTTCAGAAAAAACAGAGTGACATTCTCTTACCTTTAATAACATGATTACAATATTCAGTTTGAAATGTTTTAGGTGCTGTACCATGATATTACCTAAGCTTAAAAATATTGAAATAAATTAAAGACTAAAAATATTTCTTCTGTTTATCAATGTCACTTAAAATAAAAGCTGAACGACTCTCTAGACTGCCCATTTTCCACAAGGAAATTACAGAATAAGCCACTCTGAATTTACGGTGAACTAATGCAGAATCTCAGATTGCTCATTTTAACACTTTCGCACACAAAATCTCTCTTTCCCAGAAAAAAAACCCAACCAAACAAACCAAAATACCCAACAGTTACCTTACTTGCAGATGTCAAGCACCAGAGAGTCTTTGTTTCAGAACTGTTTTCAGTTGTAGAATTGCTAACTTAATTTATAAAGAATTCTTTTAGTAGTTTTATAACTTAAGATATATTATACAAGGCACTTGCTTTATAAAACATGCAACAGACTTGAACATTTAAGACTTATAAGGCTGTCTAATTTATGCACCATCATTTACTCGGTTTCTTTAGTTTCTTAATAGTGCTCAGTGGAACTTCTTTTTTTACTGAGATAGATTTTGTCCAAAACATCCCTTACTTTCAATCCAAACCTGACGTGAGCCTGGAAAAGTTACAGCAGCTCTGCAGGTTCTCTGTTTTATGCTGTTGTTAAACTATATTATTGTTTTATTTCTGCTTGCTATGGAAATATTTTGTTCCGCATCCAGACCTGCTGGTTCTTTCAAGGGTACTAACAACGGGTAATAATTTCTTAAAATCAGGGGCTGTTTCCAATTCCTAAAACCGGTACAACTTTGGCCTGGCAGTAAGACTATCCAGATGGGGAACCATTTGAGGTTGCTGAAATTTGACTGACAGAGATTACCTAGTTATTTCACTCAGATTAATAGATAATTAATTTTCTGTCTCTGTCAACCTCAACTGTATGCAAAAAATTACTGCAGAGGTTGAATTCAAAATGTGAATCTCCACTGAATCTTACTCCTAAATTATTTCACCAGTATTATGCACTGTTATTATGGTAGAAGAATTTAGCATCATCTGCTTGCTTATGTAAAACAGGTCTTAGTACTGTCAAAACTGGAAAGTAAAAAATGTGTTTAATCAGTAAACTTCCTGTAAACTATACAGTGTGCTCAAAAATTCATCTCAGACTCTGTTGGTTTTAGTAAGAAGAAAACCAGTGCAGTCTTAATTTCTAACTGATAGAAACAAAGTTTTCTTAATTATGGGATTGTGTCGTGATCTCTTTGAATAGCAATTTTCTTGGTATTTAGTCATCTTGACTTTCTTTCATTGATTCAGTCATCATTGATTTTAGAGGGATTCATTTCAGAGATCACCATGACGAAAACCAAACACAGATGCTTTCAGCGTAGAGCAGTTGTATTGTCTTACAAAATGCCAAAATAGAATAAACTCACTTTAAAACTTAAAATAATTTGTTTGCATTTTTAGTGAATATGAAAACCGCAGTAAAAATGGGGGTTTTTTTATTTAGTAAGCATTTTACTCTTTATGCTCCTAATATAATTGATTCAGTTTAAATTAAGAGTAAATTAAAGTTATTCTGTAAATAAAGCTTTTGAATTTCAAAGGACAAGTGTTGGTAAACTAAAGCATCTAAGAATGTAAAGGCAAAGAAAGCCTACAAGAGAGAAAGTATAAGGAATCTGGTATTTTCCCAAGGAAAGAACATAGCTTTCTGGAGAAATTTGTTAAAAAGAATGCCTAAAAGGAACGGAGTGTAAAGAAACAAACTATATCACAGAGAGCAAGAAGTCATGCTCGAAGTGAACATTTCCAGGAATCATTGAGAGTTAAGAATTACTGGTAATACTGAATGTAATCAATTGTTCTTGCTGTATAAAAAGATGAGTACTATACAGGAAGAAGCTAGTTGAAGATGTCCCTGCTCATTGCAGGCGGGTTGTACTAGATAACCTTTAAAGGTCCCTTCCAGCCAAAATGATTCTATTCTAAGCAAAGGTGATGGTGGGATAGAGATAATATATGAAGCAGTTAGGGCAATCCTGAATGAATAATCCATTTTTTAGTTAGGATGGTTATTTGAGAATGAAGGTAGAATAGGAGTAGAATCAAATGTATGAAAATAGACACTACTACAATCAAAGTGGAGGTAAAATGTAGAAATCAAAGCTCTCAAGTTAAGATGGTCTGGTTAATCTTGATCAAAGAAGTTGGGAAGGAGAACTGCCTCATGAAATTTCAAGTCTGGTAGCAAAATCTATCAAAATGCAGCTGTGTCACGTGATGATGGAAGGACAAATGTCAAATATTTAGGAAGAGGAAAAATTTATTGAAAGAACGAAAGACCTATTATGTTGAATTACACTGGCCAAGGCTTTCAGATAAAATCGAGGTATTCTTTGGGTACATACAAAAAAGGCTAAAAATTCTCATATAGTTTTCCAGCAGCAGTTCCTGCAACACTACACTGATGACTTTCTTTATATTTGGTGTAGGTGAGCCAGATCTTGTCACATCTGTCTGCTGCCTTTAATGGGCAAAAGCAGGGAGAGGCAGGAAAACTATAATGCAGATACACAGAGGCCTCTGTTTTTGCAGGTACAGAGCCACAGTATTTACAATCAATTTTAGAACTTTCCTTCCTCCCTCAACTTTTCATCTTTTTTTTTTTGTGAATTTCAATCATGAAAAAGGGGAAAGAATTAGTAAAATAGATATAAGCACTATTTCTATAGCTCCAGTGTGCTTGTTAAAGTTTTAACACTTTATTGGTCATCCTCTTGTTAATGCTTTTCATGTTCCTGTTGACAGAGTTACTTCTAAATGTGTTCATAATGGGATGTATAATCAATTTTGTTTAGTAATTAACTAAAAAGTAGTACAGGAGGATTCCCAGAGTTACTGTAAATTCACTGCAAGTGCTATCCTCTTCATGAACATGGTTAACTGCACTTGAGAGTTGTGTATTTGCCTAGAGAAGAGAATACTCCACCTGCTGAGACAGACTGTTTTTACTTGGTTGCTCAACCTAAAGAAAATTTTCACACAAAACAATTTGCAACAATGAATCCCAAGTTCTTAATTACCTTTAGAAATGGCTGAACTACTTTCAAACCATTAATTCATCAGAACTGTATTTCTCCCTAGTTTATGCATTACTTGTGAACCAGTTCAAGCACGTTCTGATTTTGATTATTCTGGAGTAATTGATTAATAGATTTTAAAGACATATCTGCTACAGCTTTCCTTGTGGTTTGTTTTCTTGAACAGCTCAATTACTTACACTGGCTAGTTTTTTTTACCCAATTAGACTGGAGTACAGTGAGGATGAAACCATAATGTTGGCTACAGGAAGACAAATTCCCTGAAGTAATCTAAAAGGCATTTTTTTGCCTCAGAGGGAGGAACACTACACATGAGCAATAGAGCAGAAGCCTGAGAAGGGACGGTATTGACATTTTTTTGAGGAAGAGTATGCTGATGTTCATACCAGTTTTGGGAAAAAGGAAAAGCTTTTATTATGCTGGAGCTACCTATTCATAGAACTTTTAACAAAAATTGTGACTATCTTGTCTTTGGTGCCTCAAGAAATGAGTGTTATCCTGAAGCTTGCTTGTAGCGGCATTGTCTAGTAAACATTTCCTGGTCCTTGTTAGTGAATTTGTCTTGTCCGTGGCCACAAATTATTGTTGTTCAATCTCTCCTCCATTGTTTCTGTTAGAAATATTGAAAGCTTAAGAACCTCACATCAACAACAAATCAGTTGCTTAAGCTCTTTCAGTGCTGGAGCTACTGGGATTGCAGGAAGATGTTGCCATGTGCCAGATCTCTTCCTTCTAACCAGCCCATGTGCCTTTAGCAGTCTGTAGCCTCTGGTGTTTGATGCAGCAATGAGAGTTTCAGTGCAAGTTGAAGGGAGTACAGATAGGTCATTTATGTGCACTTTTGCTGTAGTTTATACCAGTTATCTCGGGCATACTGTATGTGTTGCAATAAAGTCTATTACAAACGCAGAGCTTTTGTGAATTTGCATGTGCACGTTATTAAATGGGAGACCATGTGCTCTCATCCAACAAGGAATATGTGCAAGGGCATCAAACCAAACACAATTAAACAATGCCTTTCTAGTTTCAAATATTTGCAATCACTCTAAAATCTGTTAAGTTAATCAGTTTGTTGACTTTTCTAGTACATTGATGAATATACTGCAATCAGTGAAAAACCCTGCAATTCATTATCCATCACAAATTACTCATTCAGCTGCATATTTTAAGATCCCCTGCTGTAATAATCTCAGTCTGTCCTGAGCAGAAATTTTCTTCTTTTTTTGTGATGTGATAGTGTTATTTTACAGAATATGAACTGTAACTCAGAACTTGATCTCAGCCTTCAGAGTTGAAAGGCCAATACTTTAGTTTTTTAAAAAAAGGTTTTTTGCGGCCTCCTGAATAACTAAGGAAAAATCTATTTAAGGAGGCATCAGAAATCCTTGAGGGAATGTTGTTGCTATGGGTTATTGATCTCTTCAATTACAAAGCACCAGGAAAGTAAACGTGTAGAAGAGAACAGAGTGGAGACCCTGATGGAACACTGCCAGCCTGAACAGTAGGATAGAGACTGTTGAATTTCTTTCTTATGTTTTGACTTCGGGGAGAAAAGGTTGGTTTTAATGGAAATGTATGCTCCAAGAGAATTTGTCCAACACACTGGATGCAAACAAGAATTGCTTTGGGAGTAGATGTGGCTGTAAATATAAATAAAGTTCCCACTAGGTATAAAATGCAGATTGCTTTTAAGTCACATTATAATAGGAAAAGAAAAGCACACTTATCAAAAGTCTTTTGCATAGCTGCATTGTATCAGAAGCTAAAATTATTCCTGTAACTAAAAATAATTATTCTTAAAATTCATCTACAAAACCTACATTAAAACATTGTTTAGGATGTGACAGAATATTAGGTAATACATATGCATTTCTGAAACCCAGGAGATGCCAAGAGAAATAGGAGTAGGTGGAAAATGAAGAGCCAGTCCCATTGTGCAGTACTGTGACCTGTTAACAGTAGAAATAGGTTATGTCTTGTGTTAATGTTGTGTTACCTTATTTTTGCATCAGCAACAGCTGAATTTATGGTTAATATAGCAAAACTATTTGGATTCTAGATACCTTTTAATTCCTGCATGAAATGGAAAAAATCAATTCTCCTTCCAAAACAGTACAAAAATGTTGTTTACAAAAGCAATTTTCTACAATAAGTAGAAAACTATTACTTGTTTTTGTCATATTCAAGTTTGTATTATATCGCATAAAGAAACAAGACAGTATTTGTCTATGTGTAAAGGAGAAAATCAATGCATATAAAAGAATAAAACAATATAGAAAAGAAATCTTGTTCAGTGTGGAGAAAATTTGTGTCATAGATGATTTCTTCAAGCTGCTGGCATAAGCTTTACTTATATTCTTCACTTGTATTTTTTCCCAATTTAATGTTGTATCGGGAAGCAGGACCCTGTAGGCTGATAGATGATACAGTGGGCTCCAAATCTAAGATCTGATTTTGAGCTTAGCTGTAGGTATGATGGAGCTGTGTTCTTTATTTATGGTCTGAGGAGTCAACTCTATATAGCAAGATTATAGTACGCAGCATGGAAAAAAAGAAGCATCCTTCATCACATCCAAGAAAACATATACCAGGCAATTATTTTCATTCCTAGAAGAGAGGTAGTGTATTAAATACAGCATAAACAGCAGCTAACTGTGGATTATAGTACTATGTTTCCATAGAGAATTTCCGCTGACCTCATAGACCACCACAGCAAAGTTTAGAAAAACAGCAATCCATGCATTACTAATCCTGGATCTTTTCTTTGCCGAAGTTTACACTTTTGCTGTGATAATTTTTACTGTACTCTTGGTGTTGTTCCTAGAAGTCTCTCTTCATGCTGCAGCCCAGGACAAAAAAGTGGGATGCTACACAGAAATACTTTTCGGCGGACTCCTCCCTTACCTCGGGGTAGGTTCAATGGGATTACAGGACCAGCATATCAACAGCTAGAAGAGTCAAGGATCACAGATCAGGACGCAATACCTTGTCATGGGTAAGTAAGAACATAACAGAAGTGAGCCAATTTGTAAGTGGCTGCTGTCATGTGCTTAATATGCTTTGCCATTACAGTCCTTCCAACTTTGTTGTAGCGTACTGTGGATCCAAGGTTTATAGTACTGAAAGCTGAAGAATATTTTCAGCGTATTGGCTCTTTGAAGGTAATGCATTTTTATTTGGCTGGCTGCTCTTTTTAAGCCTTTCAAAGGCTGCAGGAGGAGTGAACAGAAGAAAGTGTAAGTGATTGGCAACTGATGCTTTTTCTAATGGTACCGTGATGTGCAGTTCTAGTAACATTTGCATAGCATTTTTTTGTTCTGTCAGCACTGAGCAAACACAAGAAAATGATTCAAAAGTCAAACTTTCATGTTTTTTTAAAATAAATCTATGTACATTGCAAAGTGTGTTTGCTATAGACAGAAGATCGATCACTTCACACAGGTTTGTCTTTGAAAATGCACAAAGGATCCAATATTTTTCCTTTTTCACTTCAGTTCATTAGAATATTGAATGTGAGCTCCAGCTGTACATAAGGTCTGAATTTCAGAAGTGTTCCTGTGCACCTACAGCTGCCTTTGAAGTCTTTTGCAATTGCTGAGGTATTTTGCATAACATTTACATATCCCTGTAGATTTCCAAAGGCTTTCCAGAATCACTACAAACATAGTATGTGTAAAACTAGCAGTGATATCTGGAATGAAATAAACCAACTCTAGTTTCATTTGGACGCACGTAAGTCACAGCTGAGTGCAGCAAAGGGAACAGTTGCACTGCGAGAAGGCAGCCGTGTAGTTTGGTATTGGAACTTGCTTTATGAAGTGCAGAACTGAGGTCACCATTTAATTTTCCTCAGGGAAGAAAGGAGCTGTTATCACTCTCCACTCTGTGAAATGACAACCACAAGTGCTGACTGAGAATAAGCATCATTACACGCATGTGTTATTGCAAGTGTGGGCACACGAGCAGACACACATTCCCCCTGTGCCACCCTTGACACACTTTCTAACCTGCAGCAGGATTGCCAGTCTGGGGTACTCTGTGAGAGGGAGACTTGGCTCACTAAATGATTTGTAGCTGACCCTACCTAATGAAGTCAGCCACAGTAATTAGGAAAGACAGACCAAGAACTGGGCTAATCTAGGAAGGGAGTAAGCAAAGCAGCAAGAAGTTTGGATGTCTAGTGACTTCTTTTAAAAACTACACGTTTGTCTAATACTTCTTTCATTGTTACTATTTGCTGCTCCTAAGGAAAAACTTGTTTATTACTTCTTCCATTAAATATATTGTTGTTCATTTGTATGATAATGTGTATATAATTCCTTCTGAAAATTGTGACTCT
Source organism: Mesitornis unicolor (assembly GCF_000695765.1). Lineage (NCBI taxonomy): Eukaryota > Metazoa > Chordata > Aves > Mesitornithiformes > Mesitornithidae > Mesitornis > Mesitornis unicolor. The sequence goes on from NW_010171183.1 coordinate 77,409, forward strand.
GAATGTAACACTTAATGAAAGGGGCAGACCAGCAGCCTTCCCTCTTCAATGGCAATGTCCTGTAACGCAGGCTCTGGGAAGTGCTGCAGCCTCCTCCTAGGTTGAGAAGTGAGGTGAGAAACAACAAAGATGTGTTGTGGGTAGGTGTATTTACTCTTCTGTAGGAAATGAGTGTGTGATATTACAAGTATCATCTTGCACTGGCCTATAATTTAGATTTCCAGTTCTGCAAAAGGTTGATATTTGGACCAGACTGTGACCCCTTCTGGCCTCAATTCACTAAAGCACTTCATCTGTATTTTGTGCACTACGGATGTCTGTAGAGTTAGACCTTCCTAATATCGACTCTGATGCTGGGACCTTCTCTGAAGGAGTTCGCCAAGTGTATCAGCAGGTTGTGTGACAGGGAGTCACAGAATTATGTGTATATCAAACACGCGATACCAAAAGTCTTCAACTACTGTCCATATAAATTAATATTTAAAATGACAATCTTAGTCATGGAAACAAAAGGAATTCTTTAAGCTTATTTTATTACAGTTTACTGATAATAGTTTTTATGAAAATGAAGTCTTTTAACAGTGTAACAAAACTTTATGCAAGTTTTTTTGTGTTGCAGCAAGAAAGTAATCTCCTCAACCAAAATATAAGTACCCATCTTCTCTCTGAACAAAAATAAAAAATAATTCCCTGATTCTACTTTATGTGAATTCTTCTAACTTAGGAAGAGTTTTCCCCAAAGTCAGATGGCTTTTTACCATACAAATATCTACTGGTTTCATAGTGTTGGTATTCTCACTAGATTTCCAACACAAATGGAAAGTTCCCTTGTCCCCTGCAGAAGTTACACTCCCTTTCTTCTTCCTTTTCACCTTTGTCATTCCCTATAGAGATGCACAAATCCAAATGGTTTATCTCCCGAATTCTGTGAGACTTCTGAAGTTCAGCCATCAGCAGCCCTGGCTGAAATATGGTCAGATTTTGTGTGTTTATATTTTATAGAAAAGCGGCGAATATACTTGGTTAGTATTTGTCTAGTCCTGTAGAAGTTCTCCTTTTCCCATCCCACGCTGAGAAGAAAGCTTTTGCTGCTTTCAAGATGCACCAGATCTCATTAATTGCAGCAGGATCTAATATTTGCAGAGTTTGAGTCAAATACAGCTAATATCAATTATTTAATCAGTATGGTACTTGAAGGAGTAGAAAAACCTGCTTGAAATAAGGGGTTTAAAGAAAACAAACCATGTCGATGGCAGTCACATCTCAGAGACCAATTCAAGTCCCTGAGGGTATCACACGTTTACATGCAGTTAGGAGGACACCGGTTTGATGGCTTGCTTTCAGTGACAGCTGTTTGCCTCACACAGTATGAAGTGTCAGAAATAGCGTGTTATAGCCTGTGAATGTGTACATATACAGACAGAAATGTGTTTATGTATACCAGACCTGGTATGTCATATCTACAGGTAGAAAATGGGGTGTGTATATAGGTATGTGTGCTTACAAGGCTGAACCAGAGCCTGGTAATGCCACAGGAATGACTCCCATTCGTCTTAATGGGCCTTGTCATCAGGCTCATCTACTGAACACCAGTAGGGCTTATAGCAAAGCTATTGGTACTGTGCTAGAGAAAAACCTTTTTTGTATTTTAAGTTCCAGTCTCTCTCCATTCTCTCTTTAGTATCTATTTTAAAGGGGCAGTAAAATTATTATGCTTCTTTCAGTTTTATTCTTTAACATAATTACTGTTGCATATGTGTAAATGTTTTGAGTTTCTTTTTTTGCTTGGTTTTAGGAAGAGAGTGGAGAGAGAGCTGCACTTTGAAATACATGCACATGAATTAATTTATTCAGACAAAATAATTTTTCATATAAAAAGCCATATCTTTCTTAGGAGGGACTATAGTTCTGGGAAAGTTAATTATAGGAAAATGTAATTAAGATTCTGCAATTATAGGTCTAAGTATCAGTCTATTGAAAACAGTAGCAGTCTGGTGTCATAAGTAGAAGCATGGATCAGTTTGTAATTAACCAAAAGCTGAGTCTCACATGGTTTAAATGCAATATTCCTACTAGTTCAATACCTTGCCCGTTGCACACAATGTATGTGCTTTAATTCAACCTCAGTCCCCCTTCTGCCTGTGAGCACAGGGCAGAAACATGTAATTCTGGCATAAAATTGGTGTGTCTATCTGTGCTTCAAAGATATTATGGAAATATGCCAGGCACTATGTTACATGTTACTGTTGCTGCCAGTTAGTTTTCAAAATACCAAGAATAATTAAATCTCTATTGTGGAATTGACAAGTGTTACTGTTTTCTCACCAAACCCATTTTAATTCAATCTTTTCTTGTTTTTGCTTATGTATCATCCATATAATACATCCATTGCATGTGAAATTCATTAAAAACATTCACTCCCTTTGTTTTCAGGGTGCAGCCCAGAATATATTTAGGGCCTGAATTACCAAAAAAGGGAATAATGCAACTGATGCGATCTCTCCAGCTATAGTCGTTTGAACAATTATATAATAAGCAAAGGAAACAAGAATGGGCGCAACCCAAAGGTCTGCACTGTTTTGTTTTCATTTATTTTTTTTTAATTCTCCTCCCTCGGGAATAATATCCCTCGTCAGTATTTCCTTCACACTGATTCTCCAACGCTGTTCTAAAAAGGCCCTCCATAAATGGCTACAAGTGCGTCTAAGTGGAGTTCAAATGTAATTATCCAAAAGCTGAGTCTCAGCTGGCTCAGATGTAAAACATAAATGCAGCTGTATAGCATGTACAAGAAGTTCTAGCACGTATCCAAAAAAGCCACTTGCTATATTATTCCCTTGGGTCCCACTTCCCAAAGCAGTATTGCTTTCCATCAGATAGTAGCAAAGATCACAACACCTCCTCCTTGTCGCAGAGCTCCCAGCTGCATTTTCTGGTCTTTTGGGGATGCCTGGAGAGTTTCTGTACAGGGGCTGTGCAGAACTGCCTGCGTGCACGTGTACAGGTTAGCGTGTCAAGCAGTTGTACAAACATGCCACCATAGACGACTTAATTACAAGTCAGCGACGCTCTGCTGGAAATGAGCCTAAAGAGATCTCCTTCTCCCTCTCCTGTCTGACAGCTCACCAGGAGGATGGGGCCAAAGAAAGCCTTTCCACTTAATTAGCATTGTGCACTGCTGTTGGACTATGGCCGTTGTATGCAATTCACTTTATTTTCCTTAATTTTCTTTCTGCTAATGCCAAAAAAAGCAAGGCACATGTGAGGGGAAGGATATCCCTAATGAAGTCCAGCAGGCTTAAGCAGCTTTCAGCAAAATACCCTTCAAGTCAGAGCTCAAAGCACCTGCTTCTACAATAGATCTAAATGTAAATGTTGCTTTCATCATCCATGGATAAAACATATTAGACCTCACCATTAAATTGCTTTATTAAATAATATGATCACAAAGCTGATTATAAATAAAATATGTTCTGGTACTGAGTTGATGTCTCTGGTCCTTGGCAATCGTTAATAGATATAGTAACTCTCAGAGCACCAGATTTCTAGTAATACTGCTTCTCAGATGGAAACTTTTTTTCATTGTTTCCTTTATGTTATATTTAGTATACTTTCCATTTCTGTTTTTTAAGTATTTCCTGTAAATGAAAACTTTTTCTTATCAGAATAATGAATTTGGCTTAGAAACAAAATGGAAATGTTGATAAAAATTCACCAAAGTTGCCTCGCAATAGTTAAAATCATGCTATGATACATATTAATGGAGGATAAAGGGTTACGTGATTACAGTACCAGGAAAACACAGACATTTGCTCTAGCCAAATATATTAGCTTGATTTCCAGATGAGATCCAAGAAAACAAATAGGAGTACAAGTATGGGCTACTGAATAAAAGACAAGTTTTTCAGAGGTACATTGCACTTAGATGCTCTGCTTGTTTGAATGGGAGCACAGACAATCATTTCTATGTGTATAAAAACTACACAACAATGTTTTAAGTTATTTATTCCTACACCTTTTTAAAGTGTTTTCCTAAAATAGCCATTTGACATTGAGAGTTGTGATGTTGAAGAAAGCATCAATCCATTTCCCCAGTTAGGGATGTGGGAATGGAATATCAAATGTAAATTCTAGGAAAATTAATAATACAGTATGACTCCTGAAACCTTTTAAAAATAAATTGTAGTTATATACTGGTGGGCAAAATGAAACTGAGAGACAAGCAGTGGTTTGCCACCAGCAGATCTGAGAATCAAAACCAGGTCTCCAGAGTCTGTTGTTTTCCCCAAGGCCACACTATTCCCAAGTGCTTCTAGAGTGAGGGAAAAATGACACGTATCACTCTGCACAGTTCACTGAATCTCATACAGCGCTCCTGCTGCCGGTTGCATCTGACCGCTTGATGTACAACAAAAACTTCTTTTTACTCTTTCCAGGTATTCATCCAGTGGTTTAAAAACTCCTCAGAATACTTCAATAAATATGCAACTGCCTTCAAGAGAGACACCACCTTATTTTAATAACGTGGATCAGAAGGACTTAGTCGGCTACTCATCTTCAAGGGCCAACTCCGTCCCCATCATCCCATCTGTGGGCTTGGACGAAGCCTGCATGCAAATGCAAAATGTTTCTGAAGTAACAGGCATCAAATGGTGCAAAAACTCCTATTCAGCTGAACTTGTCAATGTGAGTTCCCCAGTCAGTAATTGTCTTATAGCAGAACAACACGAAGTGAAAATATTGCTAGAAACTGTGCAGGAGCAGATTCGAATTCTGACGGACGCGAGGCGGTTGGAGGACTATGAACTGGCAAGCGTAGAAGCAGAGAGCAGCGCAAGTGAAAACACAGCCTTTCTGCCTATGAGCCCCATGGCCAAGTCAGAGCGAGAGGCACAATTTGTCTTAAAAAGCGAAACGCAAAGAGACTCGGTATTGACCAAGTGACTTTGTGTGGGGGTTGTGGGACGAGAAACAAGAGATCTGTGCATTCGATGCTTTGCTAAACAGGAAGGGAGGAAATTAAATACAAATTATTTATATGCATTAATTTAAGAGCATCTACTTAGAAGAAACCAAATAGTCAAATCGCCCTCATATCATAGTGTTTTTTAACAAAATATTTTTTTAAGGGAAAAGTTCCAGGAGGGATGAAGCATACATCAGGTGCTTTCTAGGCAGGATTACAGATACAGTTTCAGTTACGAGCATTGTACCATAGTCCTCTTCAGCTGTCTGAAGGCTTAGGCTATGCATTTTTTTTCAGTAAAGGCCAAGACCATTCTTAGATTCATTTCTGGTTTCAGGGCAGCGCTGCAGTGAGCTACCTGCCAGGGATTAAGACCCTAGGGAGCAAGTCCCATGACCCTGGCACAGACCTGGTCCCCTCTCCCTCTCTCCTCTTGGTTCCAGGTTCATACCATGAAAACAGGCATCTACTTCTGAGGCCTGGTACCTACTGTGGAATGACAATAAATCCCTAAACTGACCCAGATGTTTAACTCTCAACCTTACTTTAATGCATCAGTCAGCCCAAGAAAGTCAGTGGAAACATTTAGGAGCCTTGGGTTTGGCCAAGCATGGAGGGGGATTGGGATCTGTAGTGATGCAGGTCAGGAGTCCACAGCTGCTCCATCTACTGAGCTTTGCCTGTCAGAGTTGCCTTGGTGGATAGTAAGGAAGAACAAGAGAAAGTGCAGAAGTGTGTATTACAACAGGTTTGGTTTTGCTTTTTGGTTTGGGTTTTTTTGAGTGGGAACATAAACTCCATTTTCATTAACAATCTCTCAACATTTCTAAACTTTGAAAGCATTTGTAAGCTCTCAAGGAGTGCTTCTGAGTGTATGTCTGTTTTTTTAACTTATTTTTTATTATGGGTTGTTCAGAGAAGAGTCAGGGAGATCCAATATGATCAAAATTCAGCCAATAAGTGTCCAGGCTGCCCTAATTTTTCCTGCTTTCAGTTCTCCAGTCACTTTAAATAATCATGGCTTAGCCTTGTGAACTTTAAAGCTTCAACCCTGCAGATGGTTCAGTATGGGCAGACCCACAAGAATGCACAGATCTGACTCTATTGGGGGTATATAAGAGCAGATGGTTTCCACCAAATCAATCCCTGCAGGGGATAGAGGCCTTAGAAAAGAAATGTCATTTCCTGGTTGCTGTATCCCAATCCCATTATAAGCATTTTTTGCATTTGCTTTCTTTCTAGTCCCTGTTCCCCCCATAAATTTTGCCACAATATGCCAATAATGCAATGAATTGGGTTCAGTGACACACACATCACTGTTTTTATTAGTATTAAAATATCTGCTTATTCATGAAGAAAAGAAAATTAACTATAATAAATAATTGCTAAATAACCTTCCCTGGTTAATGTCAGAAAATGGATTTAAAAAAATTTACAGTATATACAAAATGTATTAAAATATTCCTTTGCAGCAAATTAATTGTTAAATTTATTAATGTGCCCCAGACTTTCCAGTTCACAAATCTCAAGACTTTCCAAAATAGCACAATCAATTACACAGTGCTGTTGTATGTTGAAGTCAGAATAAAGCAATATTTTAACCTCTGTCAAGTAAATTTGGAAAAGAAATGCTGAAGGTGTATGTCATTTTTTTTTGTCCAGGCAGTAAAAAAAAAATTACTATTCACAGTCTTCATTCAGCAAATCTTATTTTGGGTTTCTTTTGTGATTTTGATTTTTTAAGATAAAGTTGAAGAAATTGTCTTGTTCACAGAACTTTCTATGGCTGTAATCTTTGCTGTGTGTTTTCAATAAAAATATAGTTGAGGGTAAGTTATGCTTTATGCCCCAGGATGGAGCATGCCTTGTTCAGACTCCCTTCTTCCCAGACACAGAGCTTTTGTTGTAGCAGTAAGGTGGGATCACCCTGAGAAGCGGTCTCACCCTGACGTGTTTCTGCAATATGTTGTGGCTGGGCACAGTCTCACTGTGCTCGAGCTGAGCTGACTGTGGCATTTATGGCCAAAAAAACCCTCTGAAAGATGAGGTGTATTAGGTGGGGCTCAGCTTTGCATCACTATGGTCGTGTGACTTTTCTGTCAATGCCATTTACATCCTGCCAGCTCAGGACATGAGCAAAGTGAGCTTACCTCTGCCCATCAGCCCTGTGAACATACCTGTAACATAAAAACTGCCTACTAGATAAAGCTCTGATTCAATAATTTGTGAAGTGCCATCACAATTAATTAATTGCTCACCATTAATTTCATCACGAGATGGTCTGTCTGCAATAAAGTGCAGAATCCTGCCCAAATAGATGTTTCAAAATTAAATCTTTTCAGTCCAGATGTAAGATCTTCTCACCCCCAAATCCTACCAAACTCTGCTAATTCACCTTTGGCGACATATTGGAAACACACGGCAAGATTTCTGTTGAAGAAAGAACCATATCATAAGCAATGCCTTTGTAGAGAGAATGTGTTCACTCAGCACCCCTGAAAGACCCAGAAAGAGGGGAAGAGCGATGTATTTAAGAGGTTGAAATGTTTGACTGAATGACAGATGAAGATCTGAAATGGTTAGGATATCTTCAGTTCATGTTAGAGATGCAATCTTGTACTCAGCAAAGGATGTGTGACTGTTATATGTTAACTGTTCTACTCAGTTTTCAGCATGTTTGAATAGAGAGACGTTACTATTAACCATATGACAGACTAGTGTATTATTTGTTAAGAGTATTGCTTCAGATCCTATTGAAACTGTCATTGCTTGCAGAGGAAAAGAAAAAGGTTTGAAAACATCGAACTAGGTAGCATTAATGTCGTTTGTGTGTTTCTCTAATGCAACTATTTTCCTTCGTGGACCCTCCTATTTTACAGTGAATGGGACAACATTTTCTCTGAGGTCTGGCAGTTGATTGTATAAAGAACACAAAAGAAAGCTGTACTGAAACAGCTGAAATGGTCGGCCAAATTTTGCTTTGCTTCTGACCCATACGGTCCTGTAGAACTTAGTGTATTGGAAGGGATGCGAGTTGGTGTGAAATGCAGTTCATTACTATAATTACATCTGTTCCCAGCCTTGGAAACAGACTGTAATCCCTTAAAAGAGGCTCTGAACTGATTCATTTATCTGTAATGTAATTAAAAATTATATCTGACCTATGAAGTTCTAAGTGTAGTCTGGTGTGAAAATTCACACACGCAGCATTGCACTTGAGTAAACTGGGAGAACAGCTAATTAAATAAATTGAACTTTCTCTGAACTGAACAGAGAAAGCTTGTGTCTCTTCAGCATAATACTGTGGAGCAGAATTATGAAAGGTGTATATCCCAATCCTTTTCTTTTGTATAGAATTTCTTCAAAATAACCCTAAAAAACCCAGTAGAATAATCCCAGCATTTGCCATAGGAAATGTATGGGTGCATTTCATAGCATTAACCACTGAAAAACTCTTCAGTACACCCATGACCCAAAACTGAAATGTTCTAATTCTTGCAGGATCACATTTAGAACAATGAATGTTTCCATGGAAAAAGAGCTTTTCAGAATGTTTTTGGTATCTAGCCACCTAGCCATGGTCTCAGCTGATGTAGTCAATGCAGTAATGACAGTTCATTTTAATAGAGGATCACATCCCAGTTATCTTCTACTTGATGTCCAGTGTAGTGTCACAAAGCTCAGTAGCCTACCACATGATGTAAGGACTTCTACACTGATTTGTGGAGCTACCTTCATTTTCCTCATACTCATATCAGTGTATGAACACCTTCACTAAAATACAGTGCAAGGTTTGTTGGCCAAGTGATTGGTTTGTCAGGTCTATCATTTACAAGGGCCAAGTATCACAGACCTTGCTCTAACAGCAATGAACTTACCACCGTGTAGCTAATTCCAGTGTAACTCAAAATCCTACAGATTCAGGTTTAAATTTTGAAAAAACAATGCGACGATGGCATGTGCTTATGACCAGGCATGTGCTAGATATGCTCCTAAATCAAAATATTCAATAATTTCTGTCTGCTTCTCATGCAAGTAGGGAGAAAATCTTGATTGCTCTTCCCAATTCATCCCCAGCTTCCTTTAGTCTAATTACAGACATTACTTGAACATTTCTTACTTTTATAAGAAATTATGAAAATGAACACCAAATAAGAACTCTTTTAGAGTTCTAGCTGCAGTGAATAAAATTAAAGCTTGAAGGAGCAAACCTGGAATAAAAAGTAGTTTTGAAAATGGCATTTATATCAATTGCCTCCCAATAAAATGGAATTTCCCTATAAACTGTTTTTCACTTGGGAAAACAATGAGCTTATGAAGTCATTTATTATCTTGGCATGAATTTAAAATGCTCGTCTTCAAGCAGATGGGGAAAAAGCAATTATTTATTATAGATTTTTCAGCTTTTGTGATATATTTTTTTAAAAATTTATTTCAGTAGCCCAGCAGGTCAATGATCCCAATATCTGTATTGTCTAACACATAGACTTAAAGGCCATTTCTGTCCCTTTTTGTGGTCCAGATGCTGGACTGTTTGATATCCTCAAAGAGAACAAGATTATATCTGAATTATATTAAAAAATTATTCCTAGAATAATATAGTTATCTTGCTGAAAATATAAGGTGGCACAAACTTCTTTCTTTTTGTGCTGTTATCCATAGCAAGATGACACTCTTTTTTGTTCTGATGTGTACTCATATGAAAACAACTGTGACATCCAGTTTTCAGGTTGTAGACTTCCAAATCATATTATCAAGCAGGATCTTTGTATTTTAAGTAGCACAGTTCAAACATGACATATAAATGAAATAGCTACAACAGCAGTAAACATTAATAAAGTGGGAGGATTTTTTAATATTTATTACATAGTAATTAGAGGACTGAGCCATAGGACTCAGTAGTCTCTTGCAAGAAAGACAGTCACGGAATATATTAATGGCAGTGGAAAGCCATTGCTTTAGCCCAGGACTGAGGAAAGCCTCAGTGGAAGAGTAAGAAGCCATCCGCAGTGTATGCTGCAAGGGGTGAAAGTGCTTTCATCTTAATAGCAAAAACCAGTATGGTTGTTTATGTATTGAAACTGCCAAAAGGGTGAACTACCTGAATTTGTTAATGACCATGTTAGTAGTATTTGAGAAAAGGAAAAGGGGCAGAAATTCCCAAATTCGTAATGCTTGTACTGTCCCTTGCAACAAAGGTAATTATGTTTTGATTCTTTATTATTACAGCATGGTTTTCAGTGTCTGCTGCAGAGACAGAGCGATCACACAACACTGATAGGCTGCACTGACCCTTACTTTCTTGAAAAGATTTAGCAGTCTGCTCTTTGGTCAAAGGTCCTGTAAACGAGGAGTGATTTCCTAGTAGCCCACAAGGCTGTTCTTGTGAAACTTTTCCCAGATAAATAGGAAAATAAAAATACAGCAAAACAACCTATTTTTTTTTCTATGAGGAACTGTATTTTATAGCTATGATGGCGAGAGGTTTATTGATGACTGAAGAATGTAAATAAAATAGAGGATATAACATATATAAGTGGCCTGGAGGCCTGTATTTGTGCTGTAGCTTTTAGTAATATATTCTCTATCATAAAGAGGAGGAGACCTACATGCCATTTATGTTTTGGTTTTCCATAACAGTGACCATGGCCTGTACCACACCACTGTAGTGACTGGGCATTGATGTACTCTTGTTCTTATTCCTTGCTCTTGCGTTGCAAGGCCCGCTTCTGTGCTGTCCTATGCCTGCTCTGATTTTACTGAAATTAGGAAACTTTCAGTGGTTCAGCATCTTTATGCAGGTTCAATTTTACCTTGCCCTCAGAGTTGAGAGTGTAATTTACAACCTAATGTCTGGGACATGCGGGATGTCCGCAGAGTAAATTTAAGGCCTAAAACATTAAAAATTTTACACATCTACATTTGTCTGCTTTGGGTAGGTACTGCAGGAATTCTTTCCCTGGAAGAAGGATTTATGCAGTCCACGCTGCAAGGCATTTTCCTGCTGTTCCTTCATATCTGCCAGTATCAACATTTCCAGTCTCCAAGTCAGCCACAATCTTGGGATACTCCTGCCCAGCACTAGAGCCCAGCACTGCGAGATGTCACACCAGAAGCCTCTGACTTCTTTCAGAGTACCAAAGACCAGGAGCCATCTGAAGTGTTCTGAGCTATAGCTTCAGATGCGACTTTCTTCCACTTAATACTAAAATGTCTCCAAAGGTTAAGAACTCTTCAATGCATTGCATTAAATTATGTAAGCTAATAATGCCGAAGTTCATAAAATTAAGAATTATATGGCAAATATTATTCTTTTCATGTACGTCTTACTTTGAAGGAATATGGAATGAGAACTCTCAGTTCTGTAAATATTTGGAAACTAAAAATACAAATAATAATACAAGAATAGAAAAGAACACAAAGAATAATTAATATTCTAAAATTAAAAGATAGTTCCTTGCTTCCTCTGAAATGATCAGTGCATCAGGGAAATGAAAGAAGATGCAGTGAGGTCATTTTATAAGTCATACCAGTAATCTGTCTAGAGCCTTTTTTTAAGGAATTCAGGCTTAGTTTTTGCCTTACTTGACAGTACATTAAGATGATATTTCTTTCATGATGTAAAGCTTAATTCAATACAGAGCCGAGGCAGGAATTGCACACCTCAGCATAAGCAGGACAGAAATGTGGTGTGTGTTTCACTTTGGCTTTCTGACTCTGGCTTTCTGTTTGCTTTAGAATATCTCTGATCTCTTCAGGAAAGAGTAAGTTAATATCCCCAATAAAAGAAAAGAGTTATGAATACTTGATTGATTGATTCATAGGTTTTTCAAAAATCTACCAATTGGTACTAAGGTTGGAGCCATCTGCTGAACTTGAATGTCCTAGAAATAGCTGAGAATTTGACTGTTCTTGATGAGGGAAACAGCAGCCAGTAGAAGTATTGCCACTCTTCCCCCCAAGCAAGATGCACACTGTGAACTTCTCCTGGAGAAGATGGTACGGAGCTTCACATTCTCACAGAGGGTAGGGAGCTACCCCTGGCTATGGCACAGCTTTTTCCATGGGTGAGGAGGGATGGATTTTGAGCTGGACCAAGTCACATCACTTCAGAAACTTGCCTTACTTTTATCTCTTCCTCAGATTACACTCATTTCAGTGAAACTGTGGTCATCAGTACCAGTTTGGTTTTTAAGTTAGTGACTTCCACATTCTGGGATCTTCTCAAAAAAAAAAAAGGTAAAATTTTTTCAGTGATGTTTTTAAACCATCTTTACTTGAAATTCTTGTCTTGTTAGCTATTTTTTTAAATAGATGTTACAAATATAAATCACAAATGTTTAGATTTACATCATAGTAATAGGGTATGGGTAAGATCTGTGTTTCATATTTCTCTCCTGATCTAGTTGAAGATGCTCATTGCAGGGAGTTTGGATTAGATGACTTTTAAAGGTCCCTTCCACCCCAAACCATTCTAACCATTCTCTTGAGAAGCGTGTTCAAGTTACTTCTTTTATGCATTTAATTGCCCTTAAAATGCTGGAGATTTCTGTCCACATCAGTGGCAACTTTGGGTTTTACATGGAAAGGTAACTAAAACTAATATATTTGCAAAGAAAAGATGGACTCTGTAAAACTTCCAGGTCAGACTCTGGTGTTGTACAAGTGGCAGCTGTTTCACTGAAAGCACAGTTAATGTGCAGAGAATGAGGCTCCCAGAGGAAGATATTTATGATGGCTTGACAGTTGAGCTGACTGAAATAAAACCCAGGTTTCCACCTCCACAGTGCTAACCTATGCTTCTTTCTGAAGCTGGCCCACCCCAAGCCCTGGGATGTCTGCAGCTCTGCCACTAATGACTGTACCAAAAGGTAGATGTCAGCACTGACTTCTGTGAAGGCTCATCTTAAACCAAAATGAACTAATATGAACTAAAAATTGATGGGACAGATTCTAGTTGCTGTCAGGTTATGTGGAGTGCCACCTACAGTGCTGATTTATAGTTTCTGAGACTCTGGTTCATGGTTTAATCTGACCCTTTGGTTCACATCTCCTGAGCTGGCGCAATCTGAGCAGAATTATCTCTGCCCATCAGGGTAAATTCAAAATAGCATTAAAGCAGTTTGATTCCAACCAACCTCATTTTTTGTACTTCATTGCATATTCTCCTTGATTATTGCAGGCTGCTTCCAAAGTCTTAAAGTTGTTGTTGCCACTCTGTCTTCGCCAGAGTAAATGGTTGTGGTCACTCAGCTCCAGTTCTGACAATGGTGAGAGGTCCTCCAACTCCACAGGTCAGAGCTGAGGTGTGCAGTCCAAAATCATGTGTACGTACAAGCAAAACTCTCCATACTTGTTCTGCAGCAATCATGAGGATTCAGATCTAAGCATGGGTCAGCTGCCAGGCTGATCTTTCACATTATCAGTTTTATTTAACAAAGCTATATTTGAAATTTAATTTTCTATGCTGCTTCTCTGTATGATGTATAGAGAAGCAGTGAAGGTAAATGCAGCCTGTCTGCATTTTCATCTCAGCTAATGATGGTAAGGTTTTTTCCAAAGCAGCTCAGAAGATGGAGTCTTTAAAATTCTGACCTTGGAGGAGGAACTGATGCCCTGGCAGAGAAGGGTTATTCTGAGCAGGTTTTATCTGTGTGTATCATTACCTAGTCTGTCTTTCTTCCTAAGAAATCTTCATTCTTCTAAGAGTTAATGTACCTAAAAACACTTAAAACATTAAGTAAAGCTAAGGCAAGAGATGTGCTCTGCCTTCTCTGCTGAGGGGAGGGGGCATAAGTAAGGGCTAATTACCAAGAAACCTTCCCATCTAGTTCCGCTAGTATTTGCACAGACTGGTAATGCTAAAATGACTCTGTATGGTTTGGTCACGTATATTTGCAGGCTGTGACGTTTATAAACTGGTAGCCTGTTTTGAATTGTCAGTGGTTTGCAGCATCTCAGGACGGACTTCCAGAGCGCTCAGGACAGCATTTACCACTCTCCTTCATCTCAATTTTGTTTGAATAGAGGACATTTCTAGTACCTAAGCAGCAGTGACACCCCATTGCCAGAGGTGTGGGTGTCACACCAACCCTCACATCACTTTCTGGCAAGCAGGGAAAACCAGTCCTTCTTCAGCCATGCAGGCAGCACTCTGGGCTGTGAGGGAGCATCCTGCAGGCTCAGCCGCTTTGTCAGGTGAGGAATCAACACTGAGTTTCACAGTCGGGGAGGCCTCCTAAGCTAAAAATTACAAACTCTCCCAGGATCTAGATAAAAGGGTGACTTGGAAAAAAGCCTAGAAATCACAGTCCTTTAAACAAGGCTCCTCTGTAACCCTAGATGGGTTGGCAACAAAGTTGTGATTTTCATTTCAATTTCTCCAGTAACTAGAGTAGTTTTGCATTTACATTAATTTAAAGCTGTCTCTAGATGTCTTCAGAGAATAAAAAGAACACATCACTGTGCAAATGCCCATGCTCTTGGAAGGTACAGTAGCTCCTGGGCAACTTTCCATCCTTGTGGGTAGGACCTGGGTGGCAGCATTTTGCACATCGTCCTGAAGTAGCTGAGAGAAGACCAGGCAGTGCCCTGCACTCCTCGTTCGCTGGCTGCTGATGTGATCTGGAGCAAATCCCCATACTAAAAGCACTTAAAAATGGAATTAAGGTGATGGAAATATGCTTTTTTTCACTGTGAATTTCCAGCTGGGATAGTTGGAATAACCGCAAGGGAAGAATTGCCTTTGAAAATCATGTGCCTGATTTATTGGTTAAATAGTTTTTATGTCCTCGCTGTTTAGTCAACAAGGATGTAAAGATATCCAGAAATATAAGTGGAATAATTGGTTCCCAGAACTAGTCTTAATGGTCAAAAATCCAATACTTCAAACTTTTTGCTGGGCACTTACAGAGTCAATCAGGCTTCATTTAAATAGATTAAATTTTATTGTAGAGTTATAATTTATTTCATGCTTTCTTTTATCAATCGCTAGACCTTTTCCATATCATATAAAATTATATTTACCTTAAAACTGACCTGTAGATGTGCATGAAATGGCACCTAATGTGTACATGAAGTCTGAGCATTCTCAATACACAGGGCAAGTCTTGTGAAACCTTCTTTAGCAGCTGAAAGTCTTGAACCATTCACTGAAATAAGACAACTATTTGATTTCAGCAACATTGATTCTGCTGTCAATAAAATCACTGATAAACATGTGAGTTGGATTTGGGGCTTCTGAATAATATATATACATATATATATGTAAAGCTACATAAACTTTTTTTAGAACACAGAAATTAATGCTGTAACTTAAAGTTTATGCATTTAAATAGCTAGAGAGAATATCCACTTAGCCACATAACCTAAACACATTGAAGGAGGGGGAGGGAAAGGTGTTTATTTTCATCTGTGTTTATTTTTTCACTGGTAAAAGCAGAAATAAAAACAGAAGAAAAATAATCATAGTGCCTACGACAAAGACTATGTTTCAAGGAGCGTGCGATGTGTACCACAATTATTTTAACTGCAAATGGAAGTTGCTTATAGACTGAGCATTGAAAGGAAATAACCTTAGAAAATATGTCATGCAGCATCCCAGGAAATGTTTTGGTTTGATATGTTTGGCCTCCATTTTTGTGGAGCTGTACATTCCTGTCCATGGTTTTAAAAGTATAAAAAATAACTGATTTCAGAATCAATCTATTTTGACTCATTTTTATATTCCCAACGCCCAGGTCAGTTTATCATATGTGTAAGCAAAGGTGAGCAGTATCATTTTTCTACTTAGTGTCATAAATGAGGTTTATCATGTTACTTAATTCAGTCCTTTTTCCCTCTGGTGTGCTCCTGCTGTCACCAGCCATCTCTCTCTTAAAGCAGAGGTTTCTTTCATTAGCAAAGGTCAAGATTAATCCCGCTGGAGACAAAAGCTTTCCTAATTCAGCCTCAATAGTGGGGAGATGGGCTGGGATAGCTGGAGTCTGAGACAACATGGTTCAGGGGTCTCTGGTGTCTCAGCACACACAGAGGCACTTGCCTTGGAAACCTCAAGTCTTCTGCTGCTGAAGTCTACTCATCCAGTCTCATCTGCAGGCTTCTTGGTTTTAGGCTAAATCAACCAGGTAGAAAAGCTGAAGTGTCCAAAATAACACATTCACAGGGAGGATCAACCAAGAGGAGAGGCACAGGCGGCAACATCTTTAATTCTGGAGTCCCAGCAAAAAGAATCATAGAATCATTAAGGCTGGAAAAGACCTCCAAAATCATGAAGCCCATCTGTCAACTACCACCACCATGCCCACTAAACCATGTCCTGAAGTGCCACATCTACATGTTTTTTGACCACCACCAGGGATGGTGAATCTACCATCTCCTGGGGCAGCCTATTCAAATGCTTGACCACTCTTTAAGTAAATAAATTTTTCCTTGAGTCCATTTCCTCTAGTCCTATTGCTTGTTACTTGAGAGAAGAGACCAACACCCACCTCACTACAACCTCCTTTCAGATAGTTGTAGAAAGTGATGAGGTCTCCTCTCAGCCTCCTCTTCTCCAGACTAAACTATCCCAGTTCCCTCAGCTGCTGCTCATAAGATTTGTTCTCCAAGGAGCACAAGTTCTTTGCAAAATTACTTCCCAGCTGAACACAGTGAAACAGATGTAGACATCCCAGCAGCAGCCGTGGGTACAGGGTGAAATCTTGGTGCTTCCCATCTGTGTCCAATCCAGGGCACTGCGCTGGGGTGGTGGCACCTACTGTGGCCCCCCAGCTGGGTCAGCCATGGGGAACATGGTGCCCACCACTCCTCGCAGCCCCTGGTACCTCCCCTCCCCAGTGTGCCCATGGTTGCATTTTCATGCGCATCGCCAGCAGTTTGTGCTGAACTGCTCCATGGTGAGCTTGTTCATCATCCAAATCCGAAAGAGACTTTCTGCTTGAATACCTCCAAAAACGTCTCTCCAGTTGACATCAGGTAGCTCCTGGGCAAAGCCTCGAATTGCTGTGGCTCCCTGCCACTGCCGGCTCTGCTTACAATGTGCTGAGCACCCTACATCTTAGCTGAGGCCCAGCCTGCTCCCCGGCAAGGGAACCAGGGTGCAGGTCCAGGGGCTGGGGCAGCAGCAAGTGCTCCCCAGCTCTGCTCTGCCTCGGTCCATCGCTCCCTGCTCCCCCCGCATCACTCCTGGCCGCTGCCATGCAGATCTCTGCTTGCCTGTCTAACACTTGGGCTTTTTCTTTTTTCTTTTTTGTAACATGTAGCTCAGAATAGCTGTCTGAATCTGTCACTTGGCTTCTGCTAATGCATGTTTTTTTACTTGAAATCTGCCTTGCTTCAGTAGTGTTAATCCAAGTGCTTTTGAACACATCGATGTTACAGAATAACAGAAAACTATTTTACTTTCAAACCTGCTCTTCCAGGCCCCTCATCCCCCAGGCACAGGTACTTGGATGAGTTTGATGCTGAAACCCATTGTTCTAATAAGAAGGTTTTTCCTTTTGCCCAGGGCTAAGGACAGGTTTGGGTGGGAGTACAGCACTGTCGCAGGTAAGGCTCTCACCCACAGGCAACTCAGACACCTGTGCCAGAGGAAGCTGTTCACCTGGTTGACAGTCACGGCTGCAATTGCTGAGGACATCTTTTATCTCCCCACCGGTGGCCACATGTTTAGGTCTCTTTCGTTTGTGTGTCTGTTCCAGAAGAGTCCTGATCTGCTCAAAGGAGGCAACTCTGGAGGTATGGCTCTGCTAGGAGGTTTGTCTCCTAAATGTACTCTTTCTGAGAAAATGTTTGTGTTGGGAATTACTTATTTTGTTGTGGGTTTTCCCCTCCCCCCCTTTGGTTTAACTGGATATTTTCCGTAGTGGGTATTTTATTTGTTCTATGGCATAGTAACTAAGTTCATTAGTCTAAGCAGGAATTAAGGTATTAGGATGCAATAGTCCTACAGCTTTATCTTAAATCTTTCACTCCATTTGGAGCTACAGTTGATTGTTTTGAAAATGTACCTGATTGGTAAAAGAGCATCTCCTTTGTTTTCCCCTTCACCCAAAGGGTAAATTGGAAATTTCTTGTCTGTTGCTTTCCAGAATGGAAAAATCTGAAGCTTATTTGAAGCATGGTTTAAGCCATGCTAGTCACTGCAAACCATTCAACCAGTCAATGGAATAGCCTACTTTTGGAGGGACTACGGTGACTTTCAAGGGTGGAGCTTAACATGTAATGAATAAAAATGTAATGAGAGTGGCTCATAAAGTTACCATTAGGAGTCATGTTTGATACTTGCCTAAAATTTCATGTGATATGGAATGCCATTTGCTAATGTTAAAGACACTTTAATTATGACTGCTTTCTGAAGCAAGGCTACAGCATGTGTTATACAGCTTCAGAAATTTCATGTGACAAACTGCATCCTCGTATTTCAAACTGCTTTGTTTAGGCAGCCATCTATTGAACAAAAAACTTTCCTAAAATCCCTTAAATACTTTTAATTTGTACTCTTCCCAAGTACAATTTAATTTCATGGTTTAATTTGTACTCTAGCAAATACTTCTTGAGCTATATTTAAATTTATGTCTCCTGCTAATAGCAAACACTGGAGTTACTTCCTAGCAAAATGCTTGCAGGAATGTCACTGGTCCTATGCAAAATAAGAATATATCTTAATGTAAGCATCTTTTTTGCTAGGGCTTGGTGAGCATATGCACATGTAGATCACAGCAAAGTGCTTAGTTACTTGTAAAATGTCTTCACTCCAGCACAGCTGAAGAAACAAATGTGGTCACAAAGCTGGTTTGTTTTTGTTTGGTTTTGTTTTTTTTTTTTAGGAGTAGCACTGCTCCATAATATGAAGTATTCATTATTAATTTAATATGACTTAAAATAGTGCATTTATGTCTATAGGTTCTGGATGCTTTCTAAGCTTGAGCAGAGGAGCTTGTTTCTCTTATTCTCCTTCAGTACAGTAAGATATGAAACTATAGGTGGGCAGGCAGCAGAAGAGCACCCACTCACAAAATTCTGATCTTACTCTTTTCTGGTGAGTTTGTGGCTGCTTTTTTCAACTTGTTATTCATAAGCATTGTTACAATAGGATCTACTGAGATGCAAAGATGCCAGGAGGAGGTTGACATTTTGGGAAGCTCTGGCTGTTAGAAGTGGAGGAATTGGAGGAAGCCAAGTCCTGGGGAAAGGGTGGGTCTTACTGAAGCTCAAGAAAGATTTTGAGAGATCTGTGTGCCAGGAATTGATAAGGACTTGGAGAACAAACTCTCTGTGAACATCCTCCATATTCAGATGGATACAAGCCAGATGGACAGATTTAGGTCAGGGTTGGTAAAGGGGAGCTGCTTGCAAAACTGGGTGGGGGAATCTACTCTGAAAATAAGACTCCTTGGTTTTTCTTATTATTAAATGCCTACCAGAAAAAAAGGGGTGGCTTCAAATACAAATTTTTGCTCAGCATAATCACATGAGAGCAAAAAAAGAGAGGGATTTGCACGTGAAGCCTGTGATGCTTGGTGCCTGGGTGTTCTTGACCCATAGCTGTACCTCCTGAGTCATCAGTCTGACAACTGGCTTGGGCTAGGAATGGTGGATGAAGTAGATTGACTAATCCATTATAAAGGTGATGCTTTCCAGCTGAGCTGATTTCTTTTTAAAGAATCAAAGTGGCTAGAGGGGGAGGAAAAAAACCAATCCAAAACAAAAAGCCACCAAACAACAAAGCAACCACTATACTGCTAGGAAAAAAAGTTCAGTTTGAGAGATTTGCTTAGTTATTCCTTCTGCTTTTCCTCTTGAAGTCAGGCCAGAGAAAGTTCGAGTGATTTAATTTAATGGGCTGATATAGGGAAAACAAGCTTCTAAAAACTATCTTCCTGTAGCCTGGAATGGTAGATAACAGTACTGATTCTACAGTCAGATTGCATGTGTCTGTCTTGGTCCACTTGTATCAGTCTCTCCCCACTATTTCTTTCTTCATTCAGAAAATGTTGGACTTGGGGTGATGGGAATGGAGGGCATATGGCTTGTTTCCCAACAGCTAATACAAATCCCCACAGCTGCAATATGTCCCTGCTTTCTTTTTGGTGTCTTATATAAAGTTTCCAGCTGTCCTTCTTGGGGTTTTCTCCTACAGTATCTCATGCTCTAGTTCTTTTTCTGTATCATGCTTGATAGTTTGCTGCTATTCTTCTAAATATAGTGCTGCTATTCTAGGCTGTGATTTATACTGGGGATAACAGACATGACAGCTCTTCAGGACTTTCTTTAACAGAAAAAAAGCAAAGTGGTTCTGGTTTTGGCCAAGTCTCTTGTAAATCTGGAGCACCTGAGGCTGATCCCAATATCCATAAAGCTACACTGGCTGGAGGTGTCTGCACAGGGGTGGCAGAGGCTTCCTGGGGACCTTCTTAGGGTTGCTGGGGTGTGGGGACTTATTGTGAAATCACTGCTGAGCCAATACTATTCCAAGAGATGATGCTGTAGCAGCAATTTGGTAGGGAAGAGTTTTATGGTGAGCTACAGTTTATGAGTATTGGTTGTCTTCTTTACAAAGAGCAGCATAAGGAACATGTGAAGCCAATGCAGTGCACAACACATGAATGAAGTGGGTGGGAACAGATGGATGCAGGTGTCTGACAAGCCCTCCAGATAGCAGGGAAATTGGGATCGGGGGAGATCTTGCCTTTCCCTCTGAGCTGTGCTTGATCTGTGAGCTTCCAAAGCACTGTAGAGATCAGATGCTATTTGGTTACTCCTTTCTGCCAAGGGTCTGTATTTTACCATTGGGTGTAACAGCTTCTTGGTCCAGCCTCCATAGGGTATGCCTTGCTCTGGGAGCTTTCTTAGTTTGAACTCAACAGTGTTTATAGATTTATTGGTGATAACTTACTGTAAATGTAGACTGGCAAGATATAGAGATGTAACCTTTGACTTCGAGTCAAATGAACCTTTTATTCCTATAGTGTTAATTGAGCCAATATAGATTAAATTCTTTTACATACAGCTTTTCCTCTCCATGAAGTAAATGGATTAATCTTTCTTAGAAAGCTACCACTAATTATATTACTGTACTGGGCTATTAATTCATTTCCTCAAGAAGTTACTATTTTTATATGGCTACATTGGGCCTGAAGTAATTACAACCCTGGTATTACTTGAAGCCCTTAGGTTTAGCACTCTTCTGCTGAAATTTACTGCTTCTCCTAGTGTCTTAAAATGCTGGGAAGGAATAACTGTGCATAGAGGGGATTTCAGTAAGGACTATCAGTGCAATAGCTGAAGGTACCCTAACATACTAGTAGTCCTTTTTTCCCCTACAATCACAGAGGGGAAATTGCATGCCTGTTTGAGAAGAGGAAGAAAGTGTTCACTTTTAGTATGTGTTAGACTTCTTTCAGATGCTAGAAATCATAAACCATTTATTTTATCTGGTTGATGATGGAGAAATAAGATGACTTTACTGCATGTTTGAAGTCTGCGAGGTTGTCCAGAGTCCAAAATTCACAGGGCCAAAAGTCGGATTTCTCTTGTTTGTAACAGAATCATAAAATGTTAGGTTGCTGTTGTGTGCAAGAAGTGGTGTTAGTGAAGTGCTTGCTGATTGTCTGATACCTTATTTCTTAGGTGGGCGAAGCCTGCCTCACTCAATGTATGATAAGGTAAATGGGGAGAACTGAAAATAACTTTGTCACCAGAGAGGAAAATTTCTTACCTGAGCTTCATGAAAGACATATCATGAAGCCAAATAGGAATGAATTTCATGATTTAGGGATTAAATATCACTTTAATCAAGAAGATGCCTTAAGTAGCCAGTTTAATCATTGTCATCAACTTCATCAGGGTGATTGAAACCATCATTACTTTAGCAACTGATTAGCAAGAGCTGGAGGTGGTCTTTCAACTAATGCTGGAGCTGCTCATTAGAAAGGTGTCAGGTCCCTGACAGTAACCCTGTGTAATCTGCCTTGGTGTTTTTGCTGTATTTTACTAGAGTGTGTGTGAGGATATTTCATTAAACTTTTTAGTGTAATTCAAATTAATTACTATTTTGTATTACAAATGCCCAAGTATTTATGCATGAAGCTTGTTGATAAAAGCAGAGTGCAAAAGTCTGATAGCTTCTTAGGCCGGAAAAATCATTAGCTATTTAAATACAGTTTAAAAAAAAGAATAGGATCTAAAGAAATTGGAGTTTCTGGAGGAAAATGAACAAAAAAAATTGCATCTAAACAAAGCAAAAATCCCAAAGCCATGCATGCTGGAGTAGACAGGTGATGGATCTGTGGTATGACAAAAAGTATTGGGCAAGACCAACAAAATGATAGTCAGCTTGGAAGTTAAGGTATGAGGCTCCCCATCTGGAATAAGAAGATAAATTGATTAGAAACATGATTCATGTGTAGCATGACCCTGGGGCATTTGGGGCAGATAAAGGAAAAATAAGGGCTTTTGTTATGTAATTTAGAACAGGCCACATAATACATAAGCAGCGGCAAAGCCTTAAGAAGGTTTCAGGAGAATAAAAAAAGTGTTTGAAAACCAACTAAAATAACCATAAACTCTATAGGAAGTTATTTGTAGCAGTGATGAATCCAGACAGCCGGAGACCTTGGGGAATGGGGCTTTTTCTTGAACTGAAAGCTGGTTAGAAAAGCAGCCCTCATGTTCTGATTTTCAGATTATTATTTTCTTTTCCTAGAGTAAAACCGAAAAACTTACTCTAGTTATTTAATTTCATGGTGCTAGTGAAGAATTCTGTAGTTGATCAAGGGGGTAATCTTGATTTAATTTAGCTCAAATTAGTCAATCCAGATTTTGCTTTGGATTCTTAATAAGGGTATAGCAGTTGGTCTGACAAGACTATAACAAAACCGGAACAAAAAATTCTCCTAAAATACTTCCCAGCACACAGAAGAAAATTGAGCAGCTCTCAGATGAATGTGAGAGACTTGAAGATTTGTAATCCAAGTATGGTGATTTCTGGCATAAACTAGTGATACACCTCATCTGTATTCGGATGGAGATTGGGGAAAGGAAGCCAAGGATGGTTTTATCATTTTGTAGTAACTGCCATGGGAAAGGCAATCATTCCCAGCAGCAGCCTTCCTGAAGAAGTAGCAAATACAAGTAATGCAGAGGGCCCCGAGCAATGCACTAAAAAAAAGTGCAGAGGGATGAAGAGTTTCAATTTTCTTTTTAGAATGTATGGCAAAACATGAGTTTGAGACTAAACAAAACCATTTAATTATCTTCATGGTTTACAAACTAAGCTTAATGACAGACTGAACTAAAGAAGAAGGGAAAGTGGAAAGGAGAATGTAATAAATGTGGAGGAAGCAAGGATAAAGGAGTTAGAAGGGTTCTTGGACGGGGGAACAAGAAATTATTCCCCTACCTTATTTCTTGTATTGCAAATGTGTTCTTGTCATCTCAAAATGTGTGAAACCAGTTGAGACCAAGTGTGATGTGCTGATTTATCATCTATAATCACTTCCCATTTTGAGACAGAAACACTTGCATCAATCATGTTCAGCTTTTTAATGACAGGCATTTCCCCAGTTGCAATGGCTTCTTTCCAGTACCAAATCTTCCAGGGTTTTTCTGGTTCTTTAGTTCAGTGACTGCTGGGGTGCCATATGTATTGGCTGCTGAGGTCTTGAGCACCTGTTTTGATTATTAGTGGGGCATTCCTCAGAGTATTGGATTCTTCAGTTGCATAAAAGTGTCTTCCCAGATGTTAAAACATTTTGTGGGACCAAGTAGAGCTCCTCCAAATGAAAGCAGCGTTTTTTGCCATCATAGAGTACTTGGAGGTGATATTTTTGAGCCTGTAGTTGACAGAACTGCTTTCATCAGGCTCCTTGCACTGATACAAGTACCCTCCTTTGGTGCATAGAGACTTGTGGTGTCACTCCACCTCTCTGCCCAGCTGAGCGAGGGCAGTGTGGCACCAGCCAGCACCTCTCCACAGCTGTGCTGCACACATGCTGCAACCTGGTCCTAGCCTGAGCCTGCTCCTTCAGCCAGTGCTGCTGCAGCAGAGCTGCGCTTGACTCACGCTGGTGCGAATCAGGTTTGTTATTGCTCATGTATGTAGATGAGTTTGAACCAAATATTTATTTTGTTCTTTGGGTTGAATCTTGAACACCAAAGGAGTGTTCCTGCTGTGGCTGCTGTTTCAAAACATACTGAAAAATCATTTCTATTATTCCTTATTAGTGACGGTCTGTCTTTCTCTTGCTTACCTTTGTTTCCTACCCTGCAGGTGGGCTTTAACAGACATGCACACACCCCCTTTCCACTGCGGCATTGCTCCCTATGTTGCCTAGAAGGAGCATTTGGTTGTATTAACAGGTTTTTTATGGTAGTGCCATTGTTTTGAGAGAGTGTTTTGGAGTATGTGTGCTTGGCAGTTGCTGAAGCAGCAGCACCTGTGCCTTTCTGGAGAAAGAAATGAGCTGCAGACAAGACTGACTGTACTGGGGAATGGCAGCTAGGTTTGGCCAGTGGCTAACCAGTGGCTGGTTATGGTGAGGCCGTGGCTGCTTCAGCATCCTGAAATGAGGAGTCCAGGTTTCTGTTCCCATGCAAGAGGACAATCAGACCTTCTAAACATAGCAGCAGACTGCAAGAGTGCCAAAAGCAGCAACGCAAAGCATGAGATGACTGCCGGTGGCTTGTCAGCAGTAAATAAACCTGCACGTGAGTTGACAGTAGCTCCCAGCTCTAAGGGTAGTGGAGAGCTGTGCCACCACCCACACTGGTTCTTGTTTGGTTTGGACATGGGGGTTGTCCTCAAACATGTGGGTGGGAACTGGTGTGTGCTGAAACAAAGGAGGGAGTTTACCATAGGGCAAGGTAGTTCCCAGCTCTTAATTCTCTTTCAGTTAATACTATGGCAGTGCATTCACCAAATTAGTGGTTGTGGGCAGCATTGAGAAGGACAAGTACAGGGCCGGTCAGATTTCTGAAGTATCACATACAGCTTTCTGAGCAAGAGTGTGGACTGTTGCTGTAATGAAAAATGCTGTTTAACATCTCTGCTTCTGCCTTGTTCATATATTTCCAACTTACTTCCTTCTAGGTTTTTTTATTACTGCTATCTATTTCAGTCGATCTAATTTTGTGGTCAAAATGAGCAGATGGGGAGAGATGTGCTGTTCCCTAGAATGTTCTAAATGACATCAGCCCAGTGAGGTTAAGCATCAGTGCAAACAGCTGAAGCTAGAATCATAAACAATTGCTGTATCTAACACAAATGATGCATCTCAGCCTGCTAATGGAGCAGGCATATGTTAACCTCCCACCAACATGGCAGATTTTCAGAAAGTTCATGCATATGTTGTCTTGTTGACCTGCTTAAAGAATAAGAGTATTTACTTTTATAGGTTGCTGTGAAAAGAGAGAGGTGCATTTGTAAGGGGAGTGTTTTTGTCAAAGATGTTAAAGTTACTGAAACCTTTGAAAGCCACTCTCCTGTTAACTATAACAAAAATAAATCTGGGGGGGGAGAGGGAGTATTAGGAGTCCCAAAGATGCATAAACAGCATAATGCTAAATTAGAGTTGCATTAAGATGCAGAAGATTAAGAAACAATTGGATTTTGATCACTTAGCATCACTCACATCAAGTGGTTCCATCTTCGATGTGTTAAATAAGTCACCTCTTGACTAAGAGTAAGGCAAGAAGTCTATCCAGGAGTTTCAGGAACTGGGACTGAGAAGGGACTTCAAGAAGCCAAAATAACATCAACTCTTACATCCCTTATGATGGGTGCTTGTCAAACTGTACTTCAAAGCTTGGATAACTTTCCTGGACAACATTTTCTATTAATTTCAAATTTGAATCATGTATTGCCTTTTCAAATGAAAACAATTACTGAATTTGGTTTCTTCATCTTTGACATGCAGAGATTAGCGTTTCCCACTTTGTCTGTAGCTCTGTGAGTATTTGAAGGGTGTTACACATATCTCCCTGGCTGGTGTGCCCCTGTATTCCTGGAGGTGGTGTTCTGGAGCCATTTGCCCTCATGATTCCCACCAAGGAAGACCTCATCCAGTGCCTCCCCCAGTTTTGACAATGGAAATTTAATAAGTGCAGAGTGTTTTGCCATTAATTCAGTCTCCATGTTACAGAGGTTTCATTTAGCCGTTGTTTCCCCCATCAGAAAGGGTACCAAAAGTGGTGGGGTTTTTTATTATAATAAAGATAAAACCTCTTCTGGGCTTACTTACCTGCAAGGTCTGCTCTCCTGTAAGGGAAGGAAATCAGACTGGTTGTATACAGTTAATGTTTGACAAACCCATGTTTCTTGTTAGTACCTGCAGACCCTTGCAAAATGTAACCCAAATGAATTAAATTAAAGTGCAGAAATACATTGATTTTCTTCTGTGTTCCCACAAATATGTGTTGTGTTTTTTCTTCTGGTATCCTTTAAGAAAAGATACTTACTGGTTAACCCAGACCACATCCTTCCTCCCACCCTCACTTCTTTCTCAGCGACACTGTGCTTGAACTTTTCCAGTATTTCCAGACCATATGTGAGCTCTTACAGGTCAAGTTTAACAGTTTGGAGAGAAACTGACTGAAGCAATGTCTTCTAAGACAAATTGTATGAAGCCTGAGGAAAGTATTTGCTAAGACAGGAGTACAGAAGCCAATGTACCCAAACAGTGGCAAATATCAAGTGTTACGACATGCAGTGACACAAACAGAAATCCAGCAGATAAAACGGAAGCTGCTTGCCTTCTGAAAGATCACCCCTGTATGTGATAATAAACCATACAGCTTTATTTTATCTACAGAGCAAAGGAGATGAAGCAGCTCTCACAGCCAGTGTCCTTGCAGGCATGAGGGATCTATGGCAGGTCAACACTGACAGTGCTCTCCTGACTGGGCCTTGGGGAGCTCATCCTGCCTGGGGGGACATGTCTACTGCCTGCCTTGCACCAGGCTGTGAGGCTCACATACTCTGACATAACCACACAAACTCTGTGCAGTGTCATAAGCAAGACACAGTTTGTTGTTGGGGTTTGTTGCTTTTTGTTGTCTCTTTTTTGTTCGTTTTTTGAAGAGAATGATTTAAAGTATCGGGTTGGTGGACTTCAAAGAACAGGTGCACTAAAACACAGTGATACTCCAAGTGTATTTTAAAAGCATATTTCCATGGATACCTGACAGAAGCTATTATAAATTAATTAATGTACTCGGAACTCATATTTTTAATGTCCCCTGTGGGAGTTCCAGCTCAGAAATAAAGTAGTTTTACTTTATTTTTTTAATGTGGCTACTGCTCTTCAGCTAGTTTAAGGTGATCAATTTATTAGACAACTTAAATGTTTAAATAGGGATTAATGACTAAACATAAGGCTGAGCAGCATCTTTTGCAGACTTTTTCACAATTGCAGTATGACAAAATGAAATTGTGAGAAATAAATTTTTGTGTCTTTAGGGTATCTAATCTGTAGTACACACTAAAAAACAACCTTGATTCTACATTTACTATGCCTTTACACTAATGTAGCTTTAGAGAAAACTGGGAATAACAACAATAAAAAGACTCGACTTGGGTTTTCCTCTAAGCATTCTTGTGGCTCACCAGTGATGTTACATACTGGAAATGTAACTATACATATACACTGTGCCTACTTCCCTGTGGTGATGGGAAGTTGGGAAGCGATCATATCATGATCATAACTAGAATGGATATGGATGACTGTGACCGCTGCTTCAGTCAGTAGGAAATCACTGAGTCACACTGCTGAAGAATAATCTTACCAGTCCAGTTATTGATCAAAACAAATAAAAAGCTGTTGTGTCCATTTGGCATAAGGTTTCATATAATTCTACAGTAGTTAGGTTATTTCAACAGTTTGACAGATGACAGTTACTTGTTTTTCTACTCAAAGTGGTAGGAAAGAAAAAAAAAAGTGGTACTAAGAGTGGTTGTAATATTTTAATTTATTCTTAATTAAATCTTACTGCATTCTATTTCACTTTCAAATTTTCCTGTGCTTATGGGTGATTTGCAATTCAGGCTTACTATTCATGCTTAATTTGCCATTTATGCACATACTTTCTATGGCTCTAACAAAAATTTAACTCTGAGATTTGATAGCCTTACTTCTAAGAAAGGCCCAGGGAAAGTGTGTGGTTTTTTTTTTAAAATCTCAGATACTGTTGACTGGGTTCAGAATTCAAGCTGAAAAATTGGGAGCCTCTATTTTATTCTCTTGTGACTGTAAAGCTGTCACTAGATGTATTTCGGCCAGTGCTTTTCCCTTTGCACTGTCAACTGAAGAAAACAAAAGGAATGAGGGAGGAATGGACGAAGAGATGTGTCCTTAAAGAAAAAAAAAAAGGCAGAGTTCTCCATGTATGCATTCCTATGTATGTGCTTTCAGTCATTAATCAAATAGTGAAATATGAGAAAACTAGACCAAATTCAATGAGAGATTATTTCACTACTGTTTGGCTGTAGGGCATCAGCTTGTTAAATGTGAGTCTTTGTCTTTTGTACTCACAGCTCTGGAATAAAATTAATTGCATTTTTTTTTTGAGGAGGAGAACAAAAAGGAAATAAAAAGTAGAAGGTCAAAAATTAGTGATCACAGTATTAAATACTGGTAGGCTTCCACAGAAGAGTAAACTTGAGGTTGAAGGAGTGTTTGTTTTTTCAGCTGTGAAGAGGTAGACTCATGGTCATCTTCTTGCCAACCCACTGACAGAAGTTGTGCTTGATCATAGCATTCAGCTGACTGTCATGACTGAGTATTCCTGTACTAACTCTCGATGTTTCCAGTCCATTATACTTGGATGTATCTGATGTAGCGTACCCTAACCCAGCTACAGCTATCCCAGGATGCTCAGCTGAGTGAGGGCAAATGCAGCAAAGCACATCTTAGCTGTGGATGTTAAGGTGGGTGGGAAACTGGCTGGACCATTGAGCTTAAATGAGCAGCAGCACAAATCACTATAGAAGTGGAAATATAAGTTTGATTTTGCTAGCCCCAAAAGAATGGCATGTATCACTTCAAGTGAAAGAAATTCACTGTCGTCAGAGCAAGGCAAAGGACTTCTGAACAGTCCTGAACCTAACCAGCCCACTGTGGGGTGCAAAAACCTCCATTAGTTGTTTGCATACTTGATATCAAGCAGAGTTAAAAATTACATTTTGAGGGAAGCTACTTAAGACAACCAAAGGTTATACTTAACAGATAGAAACAGAGTATAAGAAACATAATATCTAAACTCTTACTTGCAATCAGATTAGCATAGTCTGAACAATCCTCTGTATCTAAGACTAAAACAAATGTATAAAGGAAAGGATGAATTGCATTAATACTCAGGTGGACTCCTAGGAAAAGCTAGCTCCATCTGATTTTTCTCTCCAATGCCAAACTGTGGACTTTAATTTGTCTCCACTTGCCTTCAGTAATTTAAAGAAAAAATGGATATTGCAGTACATTGCACAGAAATAAAAATTTCAAGCAGTGAGACAGACCTATTCAAGTCAGAGGTTTGCATTGCTTTCTAATCACTGTGGAAAGTTAGTTATAGAAAAAAAGTAATTTAAGAATTTTATAGAATTTCAAGAATTAAATAGCATCTTTAGAGTTTTCCCCTCTGTGCTTTCTGAGGAAATGCTGGATGCCGCTGAGGGCCTACATCCTAAGGCATTTACCAACAAGGTTTCTGCTAAACCGTATGAATATTTTGCAGAGTCATTGACTTCACTTGGGCATTCCTTTCCATGGTGTATGTTTGCCCTTTTTAGGGCTTCTGCGGAAATAAGGGAAAACTTTAATTTAAAGAGGTGGAAAATCCAATTTTATCTCAGACCAGTGTTGCCATTTAAACACTATGGGTGACAAAAAGATGCAGCCACTGAAATTCATGGATAAACTGTGGTCAACTGAGTTGGGGCAAATAAAGTAATATGAGAATTTTGGGTTCTCCTTGCAGAATCCACCTCTGTCAGAGTATGATTTTTGGCAGTGACCATTTATTTCTGTGGCCCAGGTGATCACAAACACTTATTAATGGCCGAATGCAACTAGCCTGAGTGGCTTCCAGATCTGTGAACCGGTATCATAGAGCAGGAGGCCATCATAAACTTGTCCATCGATTCAGATACTGATAATATGTGCCTTGCACAATGAACTCCCTCATTTCAATTCTAATATATGGAATGATGTTTGTTACATTTACTTAGATGGCTTTCTTAAAAAAAAAAAAATAGTGCATTGGTGCCTCTCAGGGCTTACATTTTTCTGATATTTTTGTTTGTGTAGACCAAGTGTTGTTTGGTATATATCAGCTAAATGGAGAGGAAGAATCACCTGGGGAAACCTTGTCAGATTCTGGCTAGAGGCCAATTTCAAACATTTTATGACTGCAAATTTGTTGCAGAGAATCAAAGAGATGGTAGGAAGAGCATCGAGAAGCAGAATAAATTTACCTCTGTTAAATTCCATCAGGAGAGTCTGTATAACAAGGGAAAAGAAAAGCCAGGAAAGTCTGCCTCTCCTTTGAAGCTCTTCTAGACTGCATGATGAGTGCATGATGAGTGCTGCAACTTCCTTCCAGATGATAATGAATGTACAGCCTCAAGGTTTTTAGGGTGGAGAAGATGGAGCTAAAGAAAAATAAGCTCAGGGTGCCACTTGCACAGACAGTTATCTGTAAGTATTCCCCTGGGATGCGAATTAAAGCATTACTTCAGGTGAGTAATGATAAAGCTAGCATTTGAAAGTGGAGGGGGGGGATGATATTTGTTCTCAGAGTACTTAAATCCAGAATGACTGCGGCAGTAAGAAGTGCAGAATCCTCCCTTCTGCCATAGGCGGGGGGAAACCAAACACACCAAAAGCTGGGCTCCAAACATTTGCACAAGTTTAGAGAGAGGCACTCAAATATGCAAGAAAAATTAACAGCTTGTTAAAAGCTCCTTTTTCGTCCCCCTTGGACTAAATGTGCTTACTAATAGGTTCATTTTGACAGCTAAAGGAATTTGTCAAATACAATTATCAGGGAAGACTACAGCTGTGAAGGTATCAAAGCCCTGTTTGCAGAAATTGGGCTTCAGAGCACTTGTAGATGGAAGATGTTTGTCGAGTTTCTTTGTGTCATTTCATGATTCTTTTCTTCGTGAATCTTCCAGCTGTGGTACACGCTGTCTGTTTAAAGACAAGAATACTCCAGCAGTTTTCTTTTTAGAAAAGTCTCTGGCAGCTGCATTGTCTTTATTTTGTTGTTTGTTTGGGTTTTTTTTCCGTCTTTGGTTGAAAAGAAAGGCTTGAAAGTGAAACAAAGCACAGAAATAAAACTGTCTGTCACACTGAAAACCTCTTAAGTATAAATAATAAACTTTATTGACTAGGAAACTTCTTTGATTCTTGCTTTTAATATTTTAACGGTTCTCAAGACTGTTGCTTAAATGCAAGGAAATTGTTTGTCTTGACACTGTTAAACTGAAAGAAGCATTACCTTTGTGTTAACAGACAATCAGGTTTGAAAGCATGTCAAAAATATTTTGAATACAGTTAGAAAAGCAAATGCATTTCTTCTAAGTGTCTGAAAACTAATTTTTTTTATATTCAGGGTAAGACTGGGATAGTATCAAGAAATGCATATTAATTTCTACTTATACTTTTTGCATGGCAAGTGTATTATTTTTGTTCATGAGCCTTAAAGGACTTTGGTGTTATGTGGATCAAATATTGGTACCCACTGTATATATGAGTCTATTCCTATCTCTGTGTAACTGCCCATAACCATGATTCTTGGCTGATGAACTGAGCATTATTTTAAGCACTGGGAGAAAAAGATTAAATGGATTTATTTCCCATTTTTGGACTGCTCAGTAGTCCACAGTTCAAATACACACAGCATAATCTATTGAGAATTAAATGTCATTGTTTGATGTAAGAGGAATGATCCACTGAATTCAAATTATCAGGAACCCTGAATTGCTTTCAGCTGGCCTTGCAGGTGGCTGCCATTCCTAAGAATGAGTCAAGTGACCAGCATGAGCAGAAAAGGCGAATAGCCTTTGCTGGAAACCAGGCATTAGTTAACAGGGGTACTTGGTGTCTTTGTGGTTTGGAGCCACAGCCAGAATCTCCCTAGTGCTGCTGTGCCTAGGAAAGCACTGTTCAGGTTATTTCAGAGAAACCATGTCATGTTTACTTCAAGGGCTGGAAGCAGAACCTTTGAGCTATTTCCACTGTGTTTTTACATAAAGTTTCCCCAGTGGAAATAGCAACTCATGCTGTTATTGTATGCTTGCCCAGTTCTTCTATGCTGCTGTGGGGCTATCAGCTCCCCTTGGTACTTGCTTACACTGCAGTGGGATCTGGCCACCGCTATGAGTGTGCAAAGGAAGAGGATAGACATCCCAAGTGCAGGGGGATCCTCCTTAACCAAAGCAGAGAGCAAAAGATTTCTCCACCCATAACTTCATACTGAATTAATTCAGGACTTAAACAGAGCAGCTAAAAATCTGCTACTGCATTCAATAGGTTATGAATTATACTCTTCCTATGGGGGGAAAAGAGTCTAATTCAGTTCCTAAATGTCTGTAAGCATCACCTTGCACAGGCATTAAACTCCGTTCTCCTCTGAAATTTACGTACAATTTGCCGAGGTCCAAAGATGCAATGGGATGACTCATTTCTCCACTGGGCAAAACTGCCACCATGTATTTTGTAGTGTCAGTACAGCAATGTAAGTGAAGAGGATGCATGACAGAGCATTGCTCATACTTGAAGATGTAAATCAGTCAGATAACTTCAGATAAGAAAGAAACCTCTTCTCTATGTATTTAATGTCTAGTTATAAGTTTATGAGGACTCCAACTCCCTCTCATGCAGCAATACTGACTGATGTGTCTTTCCTCCTCATAGGTGTGCATTTATCAGTTTGTTCTGCCTACAGCGCACACATTCACAATCTTGTTCACAGATGAGGAGTCTCCTCTCCCAAGATTTTTTCCAAGTACAGACTCACTTTAAAAGTCTGCAGAGGATGCTGTGGCTCTTCAAACAGATCTATCAAATGGCACCCCAGGTGGCCACAGAGCAGCTTTCTTCACAGTTCAGAATTTCAAGAGATTATTTCATTAAAAAAAAAAAAATCATACTGTGGAGTTTTCCATCTCTTCACAAGGCATTAACATGGTGAATAGGATGAGAAGGACTGTTTATAATTAGAGCTCAGTTCAGGTCACTTCATTTCCTATGTAGTGCAACCACATGCTTACAAACAGATCTCTCCTGCTTATTTTTCAGGCTTGGAAAGAACAGTATTCTGGAGGTCATATAATCTGTATGCAAAAGCGTGCAGGTCTCACAAAAGGAACTGCTGTTTTAAGAGTGAGAAATATTAGAAGCCTCTAATTACAGCAGTGCAAGTTGTCAGTCCTTGTATAGTAGGCTATATTAAAATGTGTTGGTTTGCTTTCAAGCCAAGATCATCACCTCACAGGAAACTGGGCTTTTGTATAAATTAATTTAAAATTGATATGGCTCTAGTGCAGCCTAGATAAGAGGGCACTTGCCCCTCATGCTTCTAGGCACTGGATGAAATCTGTCCTGGAAAGCTGAGCAAAGGCCAAGCATCAGTTGTTGCTAATTCCCTGCTTCTGCAGGTAGCTTGTAAAGAGGATACAAAGGCTATTTAATTTCAGTGTCCCATAACAGCTTTATAATAAGCTATGTGCTTCTGTAATAATTTACTGGTTTAATTCTGTTATGTTGTTCAGGCTAAAAAGATAAGAAATAAAAATCTCATAGGCATATTTCCCTTTAATAATCAGCTTTCTTAAGGTTGAGAGAACAGGATAGGAGTGGCAAAAAATAAAAAGGCAATTGAACTAAATCTCACTGGCTTGAACCATAGCTGTGGAATTGGGTGAACCTGTGCAACCATCAAACACTTTGACACCACATATGGAACTAAAAATAACTACATACAATGTGTGAAATGCCTTCAGTAGAAAGCAAAACAGCGCCATGAATAATGGGTAGCAGGCTCTGAAAAGGGTCTTTATGATTTTGTAGCTGCGGCTTGGTAAGCTGCAGCCTTGCTCCTTCAAGTTCCTCAGCCTGTGATGGGAGCAGGATGGCACTATGCTAGGGGTTAACAGGCTGGTGTTTTTCCATGCAGATCTTCTGTCCTCTTGCTTGCTTAGTTTGGCGGTGGGTAGAGCAAACAAGTGTATAGCCTGAGGTGATGTGGTTACTGCTGAAAGGCTCGAGCCCTTCTGGGATGCAGCAGGATTTCTGAAAGCTGCCCTTCTGCTGTCTATTGGGTTTTCTGTGAGGCGTTTTTTCAGTTGTGTCTTTGGTAATGGGGGAAGGGCTGTGGAGATGGCCCTTTAAGAAGCTACCTGAAAAGTTCCCCCTTTTCCCTTGTCAGCCCCACCTCTGACCAGGGCCAAGCCAATCAGCGCCCCTGCGAATTCATGGATTTAAGGTGGTGCAGGGCATGCCTCGCTCTCTCTCTGGCACTGGCCCAGATCAGCATAGCCCCAGGTGCAGGTGGTGCAACCCTGGCCTGGCCTTGGCCTGGCTGGGCTGGGCTGGCCCTACCCCAGCTTAAGCTTAAGCCCCGCTGCAGCTCCAGCCCAAAAAGAGAGAGCCAGGAACTCTTCAGAACCACCAGAAGAGACCTGCAGTGGAGAAAGGAGTGGGACCTGAGGAGAAGAACCCAAGGTTGGCTGAAGGAAAAAAGGGGAGGGAGGAGGAGGAGGAAGATGCAGAGCCTAGGTTCCCTTTTTTGCAACCCGTGGTGAGAGCCGGGTCGACTGCCTGCAGCCCGTGGAAGTTCACTAGTGGCACAGATCCACATGAGAAGGTGGCTGCTCCTGAAGAAGCCGTGACTCCAGACAATGTGTGCTGGAGCCGT
>NW_010171183.1:112332-112766 GCF_000695765.1 Mesitornis unicolor
TTTGTGGACTTGGGCTGAAGCAGTTTTGTTCATGAGGGAAGCTGCAGCTGTGGGCAGACCCGTATCGGACTTCTGAGGACTTTTTCTCCTGTGGGAAAGGCGCCACATGGAAGCAGAGAGAGGGTGGAGTCCTCTCTACCCCTGAAGGCCGCGGGGCACAAACCGACTGCAACCCCCATTCCCATCCCCCTTGTGCCTCAAGACAAAAGGGGGGCAGGTGAAGAAACTGGGGATGAAAGCTGAGCCAGAGAAGAAGGGAAGGGTGGGGGGAAGGTGTTCTGACTTTAAGATCTGGTTGTATCTCCCATTGTTCTACTCTGATGCTGTTAACAAATTAAAATTGTTTTATTTTTAATCCTTATGATGAGTGTCTTTTGCCCTTGACCTTTTTAAATGGTGAGAAGCCCTCTCAGTCCTTATTTTGACTAGCCCTT
>NW_010171183.1:112797-119427 GCF_000695765.1 Mesitornis unicolor
GGGGGGGTGGGGGGTGGAGAGGGGCATTGTGGTGCTCAGTTAAGCACTGAGCTCAAACCACGACATGCTGTGTATTGACAAGCTATAAACTGTGACTTCGTGATGGGATGTTTCTTCAGTGTTGTGCAGCTGCGAGGAGAAAGTTAACAATGGAAGGTATTGCTACTTAATTCAATAATACTGTAGGTTTTTTTAAATTAAAAAGTAGTTGGCACAGACTGCAGGATTTACTAATCAACATGTCAGTTCATTCCCAAATGCCTTGTACATCTTAAGTTATTTTTGTCCAGCTGCCTTCTGCATATTCAGTCTGAACAGTTAGAAATAAAAGCAAAATGCAGAGTTGAGTCCCAGAAGCATTCTGCTAATGCTTTGACTTACTCATGTAGGGATCTTCTAAAGGCGTGTAAATAGGGGTGAGGGGGAGCAGCCAATGTAGATATGGGGAGATATTTAATGACTCTTACTGAAGCTGAGAAAATACCAGCTGGTAGGCCACACACACCATTGTTTCCTTTGTAAACTTGTCTTGGAAAAACTCAAGGATTCTTTTATTTGTAACTGTGCAAGTAAGGGCTTCATAACTTATGTCCTGTTATGATATTCAAAAACTGCTTAACTCTTTAGTTGATAGGACTTCTGTATAGGAAAAGTTAAGCACATCCTCATGTGCTGGAATAGTTTCCCTGTGCTGGAGATCCCACAGGTAAGTTTGAGCACAGGAATTGTGCAAGCAGTCATGTCTTGGAAGACAACTCCATCAGATGGGTCTGGGTTTTTCTTCATGGTTGAGTTAGGAAGGGCAAAGGTGTGTGTTACCAAGTTGGTGAGGTGCTCAGTATCACAATAAGAGGCTTAAAGAAGGGGGAAGTAAGAAAAGATGAGACTAGGATACTTAAAATTTCTGGTCAGCCAGGCCTTGGCCCTGAGGCTTTGCAGTGTTTACCTGTGATACTCAGGGATGATTGTAAAGGAGAGAAGAGCTACTGGAGCTCAATCTTGTTCGGGCAACTTGTGTTCAACAGCTTCTCATGACTTCTGTTTGGCTTATGCTGCTGCTGCCTGCACCAGCCAAGTTGTGAAAGGGGTTGGACACAGGGTCCTTGTCCTCCTGCTCAGTCAAGCTTGCCAGCACTACCTCCTCTCTTGTAGTCAGTCCTCCTTACAAGTATACTCACCAAAGTGACAATGACTGATGAAATCCAAGCAAGAAATCAGCAAAATCACTCAAAGATACCTGATGACAAGAGGAAGTTCCTGATTACACTGTTAATGAACATACTGCTCACGTTTTTGTCCATTTTGCTTTCGTTTAGCTCTCTGCTTGTTTAATGCCCATTCACCATGGGTGTTATTAGAAGCTGGAGCACAACTGTAGGAGTCTATAGTAAACTTGAGGGTCTAGAACATGTTTTTGCTAGTGAGGAAACAACAAATGCTTATTTTCTTTTGAAGTAGCTCATCTGAGCTTTGAGCAATTGGAGGGAGATTTCTCTTGGCAGGCACAAAAAGGACTCTTGCTTTAAATCACAACAGAGAGATGGTTGTCCAGAGGATACTGCTGGTCAGCTGAACCATAGCTGCTGCTTGCCCACAGATCTGCTTGATGAGCAATGTCAATGCTGCTGTGCTGCCAGCTCACCTTGCCAGGCTCCTTGTGGCTCCACATATTCCCAAAGTCCTGTCTTGTCCCTCTGTTCCCACACAGGTACCTGAGCCACCTTCTCATCTCTGACAGAAAACCACTGTTTTGCAAGGTTCTGGAGACTTTTCAAATGGGTTACCAGTTGTGACCTGAGTGGAGATATTTAAAAAGAGTTTGCTGCCTCGAGAGCAGACTTCTATTACTGCAGGCTCGTCTGCGATGAAGCTCATAGCAGCAGAAAGCCAAGGGTCAGTATATTAAAGCAGAATGCAATAATACATTCAGTTGGTAGGCTATCTTGATTTCCATATAAATGCAGAGAATTACATTTGACTGTGCACCTTTCCAGGATGTGAAACACTAACAGTAAAGTAATTTTTGTCATTTACTTTCTGTTTTGATTTAGTTATTAAATAAATGAAATTCTTTCTGGCATTCTTGCCATTCTAATCTTGCACACCAATGTCTGAGCAGGGATAATTTTAATTGGAATTCATGACTACCAGTGGCACTTACACAGGTCCTTTGGTTTAAGTGCTAGCAAGGTACATCTTGGAAACTTGAATTTCTAATACCGTCAGAGATGTTTAAAATGCCCAGTACTGCAAACTAATATTAATCTACAGTTTTTTTCTGTTGTTCTGTGCTATAAAGGAACCAGAACTCTTCTTCCATATATCTTTAGCTTGGCCCACTGTTGTACCTTGTACCAATAAGCCTACTTCTGGCTCTATTCCTAGCAAGCTTTATGATAAAGGTAATGATAAATTTCTAGTTTTCCTTTAAATAATTCTTACATTTGGTCATGTATTATAATGAGTATGGAGTGACATCCTAGAAGATGGTATATTTACCATCTCACTATCTTATTTCTTATAAAGAAGAAAGGAGCACAGATCACAGGTTATCACGGACAAATAAACTACAATTCACAAGGAAAAATCATAACTTGTAGCAAACTTCTCCTTTGCCAGAGCACCATTGGAGTGGTGGTGGATGGGGGAACTGGGGCCTCTACTGACCCCATCTGGAGCAGGCCTGAAGCCATATGCAGCTGGTACAGCAAGGAGTTTTCCCTGTTGCGGCTGCTCTGTGCAGGAGCTGGTGGGACTGCTCCAGACATCCTGGCTGCCCCAACGCAGTGCAGTATGTGTCCATGAGGCACAGTGCTTGGGCTTGTGTGCAGGTGCAGCCCTTCAGGAGTGTGTGTCCTCTGCAGATGGATGGCTGTGATTGATGGTAGGCAGGTCAGGACCAGCGGTAGCTGAGGTGGATGGAGGCTGCACAGAAAGCAGAGACCAATTTCTGGTGTGTAATGTCTGCTGTGGTATGTTTGTGGACTGTGGTGACAAGAAACATCCGTGAGTGTACAGCTAAAACATGTACTTGGTAAACAGGAGGTGATAACTTGCAAGAAGCAAGCAGAAAGATATATCTGTCAGGCTGAGCATTATCTGCTATGTAAAGCAGTGCCTCTCCCCAGCCACCATGTTGGCAGGACAGGACTGCCAAGGCAGTTCTCAGCTATAACAAATGATTTCCTGCTAACAGTTCTTATCTTGTATTAGTGGCTCTTTTTATCCTGTAAGTGTTTCTCCTCTGTAACAGAAGCAAGCTGACTTTCCACAGATAATGCTGATGTGGGCAGTGCATCTACAGGTGGAGGTGCCTATGCTCTGAATGTCAAGCAATAGCTTCCTCCCCATGGGAATGTATTAGGATGCTGCCTTGTGTGTTTGTCACTATGCAGAAGACCAATCAAAAAGCAAGACTTCTAGTTAGTGCAGAGTTCTCAAAATAAGCAAATTTCACCCTGCCCTCAGTTTCCAAAGCATTAAGGCTTCCAGGAAATGTTACCTTTGGGAGTACCTACAGACCCTTTCCAAAATGAAATATGCTCCCAAGACTTCTGACCCACAAAACTGAGCTTGTTGCCAGCTTCTCTGGTACTTCTTCTCAAATTGCTCTTAATTTCATTGGTTCTGTTCAGTTTCTAGTGTATAATCCAAAACAGTCACATAAACAGTATAATAAATCTTTTCTTATCACTAAAATTATTCTTCTACTGCCTTCTTCCCAGAAGATACTGCTGCTGTCGTGACAGCTGAATACATGGAATCGCCCTAGAGTTCACATGTGACTCACGGTATGTTGACATACTGATACAGTAAACCGAAGTGAGGAAAGGAAAAGATAATAGCTTGCTTTTTTAATGTTGTTTCATGTTAATGTTAATGTTTAACTTCTTTGAAGTTAAATAGTGCAAATGACACACAATTATAAATTGTTTTTAATCAGAAAACTACCTGTATAAAGGGAAATTAAAATTTATTTTAAAAAAAGACCCATTTTTTGGTGAGGGTCCTGTCATCACTTTTTCTGTTTCCTTTTTTCCTTAATATTTATTACTGGATTTTGTGTAATTGGGACATTTGTGAGAGGTTAACAACTTTGAATTTCTGTGTAAATTAGAAACTATCAGCTTCTGTTATGGGAAAATGTTTTTCTTTTGAGATTAAAAAATATATTTATTATCTTTTTGTAAAAGAGAATATGAAACATTTCATTTTCTTACAATGAATACAAAGGGAGATACAGAATGGCAAATAGGACACGTTGAATTACCAGTGAAATTCCTGGTACCATGGGCACCTGCCTTTATTGCTGCATCACTATTGCAGACAATGAAATCCTGACCCTGAGCAGCGAAGGGAGTTTTCTTTAGTTTCCAGACTACGGACTCTTTTTTATAAAATGCCACTACACACATAAAAATACCACAGTGTGTTTTGTTCTGTGCTCATTACTTGCATATGATTTTTGTCAATGCTGGCCACTTTGCTGGATTTTTTTTTCCTTAGGGTGCTTTCAGTGCCTTTTCTTTTTGCCATGTATCATTGGACAGAGCTTGCATTCAGTGCTTTCACTTTCGTAATTTCCAACTCCTGAGGGCCCACTCGAAATGTATGTGAGAATCATTAGAAAGATAACTGAAAACTATTGAGACAGAAGGATAAATCACACTAGATCCTGTCCAGTTTTCAGCTCTGATATTAAGCATCAGCATCCTTCCTTTAGTCCTCCTGTTAAGAGAGACAGGCAGACCCAGCATGTTTGGCTCTGTTCTGCTCCTCTGGCTCATCTTTCCTGATATTTTCTTGAATTGTGACTTGGATTGCAAATAATAGGACTGCTAATATGAAAGAATACCTCTTCATATGAGTAGAAGCCGCTCATTTGGACTCCTTGAAAATGGCTTTGTGGCATTTCACATACTTTGTTCCTTGGTCAAAAGTTAGAGATGATCCGTTTGAAATTTGATTTCCAGCTAAAATATAAATGTGCCTCATTGACTGATCATCCTTGGAAGTTTACACGCTTTTAGAGTTAAAGATGTGAATGATTAATGCTTCTCCTGTGCTTAACTATGAATCACTATGTGACGCTCTGATATTTCTTTCTAAAACTCTGTGGTTGTAGCAAATAAGATGTTTAAGGGAGAGACGGGAGAAGAAAGGGTAGAATATGACCTTCCTATTAGTTGCATTTCAGAGGAGCTAATATTTCTGCAAGGACATGTTTCTGTTTGAGTTTCTACCTAGCTTGTGAACTGTGACAAAGTACAGACCTATCCACTTGCAATCTTCTGTAAGTAAATTCAAATGTAGTAATCTTGAAAGCTGAAGCGGCAGACCAAGCTGTTAAGATTCAAGTTTTAATACAATCCTAATTACCTCTAGTACTTTTTCCTCTGAAATTGTTAAGCATTTTGGGGATATTCAAATGAGGTATTCCCCTGGGAAACACATTTTTCCCCTTTCAGTAGCCAATATTGTTTGTAGAACCCCTGAACTTCTCTCATCTCCCTCTGTTGTGGGGCAGAGAGATTCCTGTTGTGGGAAGCTGCTTCTTGCAGCCCTTTCACCTGATCTTTGGCCATTGTCAGGGGATGAGCTCTCCGAGACAGTGATCAAAAAATGGATAGAGTTAATAGGAAGTTCCACACTGAGTTCGAATTTTATCTAGACCCTGAAAGCTGATGTTGTCTGTCCTGTGTGCATGTAACTAGTTCAAATTACTGATCTGAAAACAACGAGCGTGACTGATAAAATGTGTTTTCCCAAACACCCACCTACTTTTTGCTGTGATTCATCTGCTCAGGTGCTATTTCACCATCCCAGCAGCAAAAAGCACTACCCCTTGTTTGCCTGTTGACAGGGCATTTTTTCTCACTGAGCCCTGAACTCAGGTATGTGATGGGACAGAGGCAGTCTGGGAGGGGCAGGATACCAAGGGGAAGATGCTTCACCTCTGCTGCCAATTTAAATCAGAGCAGAAGGGAGACGAGAAATTGATTTGAGAAGCAATGAGGGATTAAAAGTGCTCTGGTGGGTCTGATCTCAGGAGGGTAGATGCCATGCATCTGCCTGGCAGGCATTACCCTGGACAGAGTGACCACCCTGGAAGTGTTAGTAGCCCTCGTGACACTCATAAATTGCACTTGCCATATTTCTTCAGTGATGGGCAAGGAAGATTTGTGGTCTTCATCTGGAAGGGAAAACATGCTCTGATGCTGTTTTTTGTTGTAAATACTGAGCTAGAGCAGGAAAGAACATTTTAATTAAGAAAAACAAAAATAATTTTGGACAGTCTTTTTGAAGATGAATCCTCTCATTGCTGAGAAGCCTGGAATGAAGCTTTCATGTGGAAAAAAACCAAAACATTTAAAAAATGTTAGCTAGTGGCTGCCCTCTGAAGAGATGGCAGCAGTATTCAGGGGCATGAAGCCATTTCTGCTTTGATAATGTCTCACTTTATACCAGCTTCTGTTCTTTTATTCAACTGTTGCTGTAGCAAAAGCACTTGCTTCACCTTATGGCAGGTGTCTGCTTCTCCTAGGGGAGACAGAGGACTCAAAAGAAGATAGGAAAATAATTTCAAAGTCCCTTGGTCTCCTTCTTTTCCTTCCCCCCTTCTTTTCCTTC